>NC_041023.1:36469630-36655661 GCF_900634625.1 Parambassis ranga | reverse complement strand
CCAAGATGCACAAAAAAGTCTCTTGGACCCCCCCTCCAAACCCAACAGGAAGTCCGCCATTTTGAAATTTCTGTTAATTTTTGGCGATTTGTGACCCTGCTGCAAAACTTTTCACGCCTCGCATACTTCATCCAATTGAGCTAAAACTCACCGTGTCCACTCAGGACACCATAGGGAATAGACGCATTCCAAAACTCTTACAAAAGTCTGACGGTGTGGTGGGGGCGTGGCCTCAAAGTTGACCATTCGCCATTACAAAGGAACTCACTGTATTTATTGCCCTAATGCGTAGCCCCGCTGGCCAGTTTGACACAGGATCATGAGAATTAGCACACATGTGTATCACCCCAAGACGCACAAAACAGTCTCTTGGACCCCCCCTCCAAACCCAACAGGAAGTCCACCATTTTGCCTTTTGTGGCCATTTTTTGCCTATTTGTGACCCTGCTTCAAAACTTTTCACGCCTCACATACTTCATGCAATTGAGCTGAAATTCACTGTGTCCACTCAGGACACCACAGGGAATAGACGCATTCCAAAACTCTTACAAAAGTCTTATGGTGTGGTGGGGGCGTGGCCTCAAAGTTGACCATTCGCCATTACAAAGGAACTCCCTGTATTTTTTGCCCTAATGTGTAGCCCCGCTGGCCAGTTTGACACAGGTTCATGAAAATTAGCACACGTGTATCACCCCAAGACGCACAAAAAAGTCTCTTGGACCCCGCCTCCAAACCCAACAGGAAGTCCGCCATTTCGACTTTTGTGGCAATTGTTTGCCTATTTTTGACCCTGCTTCAAAACTTTTCACGCCTCACATACTTCATGCAATTGAGCTGAAATTCACTGTGTCTACTCAGGACACCATAGGGAATAGATGCATTCCAAAACTCTTTTAAAAGTATTACCGTGTGGCGGGGGAGTGGCCTCAAAGTTGACCGTTCGCCATTACAAAGGAACTCGCTGTGTTTTATGCAGTACTACCCATATACTTTATGCAATGTGGACAAAATCTTACAGTACTGCTATGGACCCGAGTCTGAACAGATATATATGCTAATAGGATGATACGGTCATAGCGCCACCTACTGGTAGCAGGAAAGTTTGGTTGTAAACATGTGTTCGTTGTATCTCTGTGGAAATAAGAGGAGAGCATAGGACAGGAGAGTATAGGAGACAAGAGCATAGGAGAGAAGACTGCGATGACCCCGCGGATCGCCAGGTGCGCGAGGGCCCGCAATGCTGCTTGCAGCTTTAATTAGGGCCCGAGCACCGAATGGTGCAAGAGCCCTATTGAAACCCTTAGGATTATTATTTTTTTTTTTTTTTTTTTTTTTTTTCCCCCTCCGAGATCGCATTTTTGGAGGCCTTAACATGCCCAAAAACTCACCAAACTTGGTAGAAAAATTCATTCGCTCGAAAAATTTTGAAATTTGCTGACTTTTGAAATGCACATATAAAAATGGCTCTATAGCGCCCCCAACGCGTAGCCCCTCTGGCCGGTTTGACACAGGATTATGAAAATTGGCACACATATGTATCACCTCAAGACGCACAAAAAAGTCTCTTGGACCCCCCCTCCAAACCCAACAGGAAGTCCGCCATTTGAAGGTTTGTGGCCATTTTTGGCGATGTGTGACCCTGCTGCCAAACTTTTCACGCCTCGCATACTTCAACGGATTGAGCTGAAATTCGCCGTGTCCACTCAGGACACCATAGGGAATAGACGCATTCCAAAACTCTTACAAAAGTCTTACGGTGTGGCCGGGGCGTGGCCTCAAAGTTTGACCATTTCTGAGGACACAGAAAGTCTCTATAACTTCTTCGTTTTCTGTCCGATCTGTACGAAATGTCACATGTATGATCAGAGTCTGACCCTAAACACATCTATACAACAATATTGAGGCTTTGACAGAGCGCCACCTACTGGCTACACAAAATGTTGTGTTTTCATAGGTTTTTCTGCCTGCCCCCCTGGCCTGTTTTGAGTAGGGTCATGAAAATTGGTACACATGTGTATCACCCCAAGATGCACAAAAAAGTCTCTTGGACCCCCCCTCCAAACCCAACAGGAAGTCCGCAATTTTGAAATTTCTGTTAATTTTTGGCGATTTGTGACCCTCCTACAAAACTTTTCACGCCTCGCATACTTCATCCAAATGAGCTAAAACTCACTGTGTCCACTCAGGACACCATAGGGAATAGACGCATTCAAAAACTCTTACAAAAGTCTGACGGTGTGGCAGGGGCGTGGCCTCAAAGTTGACCATTCGCCATTACAAAGGAACTCACTGCATTTATTGCCCTAATGCGTAGCCCCGCTGGCCAGTTTGACACAGGATCATGAGAATTAGCACACATGTGTATCACCCCAAGACGCACAAAAAAGTCTCTTGGACCCCCCCTCCAAACCCAACAGGAAGTCCACCACTTTGACTTTTGTGGCCATTTTTTGCCTATTTGTGACCCTGCTTCAAAACTTTTCACGCCTCACATACTTCATGCAATTGAGCTGAAATTCACTGTGTCCACTCAGGACACCATAGGGAATAGACGCATTCCAAAACTCTTTCAAAAGTATTACCGTGTGGCGGGGGAGTGGCCTCAAAGTTGACCATTCGCCATTACAAAGGAACTCGCTGTGTTTTATGCAGTACTACCCATATACTTTATGCAATGTGGACAAAATCTTACAGTACTGCCATGGAGCCGAGTCTAAACAGATATATATGCTAATAGGATGATACGGTCATAGCGCCACCTACTGGTAGCAGGAAAGTTTGGTTGTAAACATGTGTTTGTTGTATATCTGTGGAAATGAGAGGAGGAGAGCATAGCACAGGAGAGTATAGGAGACGCGAGCATAGGAGAGAAGACTGCGATGACCCCACGGATCGCAAGGTGCGCGAGGGGCCCGCAATGCTGCTTGCAGCTTTAATTAGGGCCCGAGCACCGAATGGTGCAAGAGCCCTATTGAAACCCTTAGGATTATTATTTTTAGGGCCCGAGCACCGAATGGTGCAAGAGCCCTATTGAAACCCTTAGGATTATTATTTTTTTTTATTTTTTTTTTTTTTTTTTTTTTTTTTTTTTTTTCCCCCCCTCCGAGATCGCATTTTTGGAGGCCTTAACATGCCCAAAAACTCACCAAACTTGGTAGAAAAATTCATTTGCCCGAAAAATTTTGAAATTTGCTGACTTTTGAAATGCACATATAAAAATGGCTCTATAGCGCCCCCAACGCGTAGCCCCTCTGGCCAGTTTGACACAGGATTATGAAAATTGGCACACATATGTATCACCTCAAGACGCACAAAAAAGTCTCTTGGACCCCCCCTCCAAACCCAACAGGAAGTCCGCCATTTGAAGGTTTGTGGCCATTTTTGGCGATGTGTGACCCTGCTGCCAAACTTTTCACGCCTCGCATACTTCATAGAATTGAGCTGAAATTCGCCGTGTCCACTCAGGACACCATAGGGAATAGACGCATTCCAAAACTCTTACAAAAGTCTGACGGTGTGGCCGGGGCGTGGCCTCAAAGTTTGACCATTTCTGAGGACACAGAAAGTCTCTATAACTTCTTCGTTTTCTGTCCGATCTGTACGAAATGTCACATGTATGATCAGAGTCTGACCCTAAACACATCTATACAACAATATTGAGGCTTTGACAGAGCGCCACCTACTGGCTACACAAAATGTTGTGTTTTCATAGGTTTTTCTGCCTGCCCCCCTGGCCTGTTTTGAGTAGGGTCATGAAAATTGGCACACATGTGTATCACCCCAAGATGCACAAAAAAGTCTCTTGGACCCCCCCTCCAAACCCAACAGGAAGTCCGCCATTTTGAAATTTCTGTTAATTTTTGGCGATTTGTGACCCTGCTACAAAACTTTTCACGCCTCGCATACTTCATCCAATCAAGCTGAAAATCACTGTGTCCACTCAGGACACCATACGGAATAGACGCATTCCAAAACTCTTACAAAAGTCTTACGGTGTGGTGGGGGCGTGGCCTCAAAGTTGACCATTCGGCATTACAAAAGAACTCCCTGTATTTTTTGCCCTAACGCGTAGCCCCTCTGGCCAGTTTGACACAGGATCATGAAAATTGGCACACATGTGTATCACCCCAAGACGCACAAAAAAGTCTCTTGGACCCCCCCTCCAAACCCAACAGGAAGTCCGCCATTTTGACTTTTGTGGGCATTTTTTGCCTATTTTTGACCCTGCTTCAAAACTTTTCACGCCTCACATACTTCATGCAATTGAGCTGAAATTCACTGTGTCCACTCAGGACACCACAGGGAATAGACGCATTCCAAAACTCTTACAAAAGTCTTACGGTGTGGTGGGGGCGTGGCCTCAAAGTTGACCATTCGCCATTACAAAGGAACTCCCTGTATTTTTTGCCCTAATGTGTAGCCCCGCTGGCCAGTTTGACACAGGTTCATGAAAATTAGCACACATGTGTATCACCCCAAGACGCACAAAAAAGTCTCTTGGACCCCGCCTCCAAACCCAACAGGAAGTCCGCCATTTTGACTTTTGTGGCCATTTTTTGCCTATTTTTGACCCTGCTTCAAAACTTTTCACGCCTCACATACTTCATGCAATTGAGCTGAAATTCACTGTGTCTACTCAGGACACCATAGGGAATAGATGCATTCCAAAACTCTTACAAAAGTCTTACATTGTGGTGGGGGCGTGGCCTCAAAGTAGACCATTCACCATTACAAATGAACTCCCTGTATTTTTTGCCCTAACGCGTAGCCCCGCTGGCCAGTTTGACACAGGATCATGAAAATTAGCACACATGTGTATCACCCCAAGACGCACAAAAAAGTCTCTTGGACCCCCCCTCCAAACCCAACAGGAAGTCCGCCATTTTGACTTTTGTGGCCATTTTTTGCCTATTTGTGACCCTGCTGCAAAACTTTTCACGGCTCACATACTTCTTGCAATTGAGCTGAAATTCACTGTGTCCACTCAGGACACCATAGGGAATAGACGCATTCCAAAACTCTTTCAAAAGTATTACCGTGTGGCAGGGGAGTGGCCTCAAAGTTGACCATTCGCCATTACAAAGGAACTTGCTGTGTTTTCTGCAGTACTACCCATATACTTTATGCAATGTGGACAAAATCTTACAGTACTGCTATGGACCTGAGTCTGAACAGATATATATGCTAATAGGATGATATGGTCATAACGCCACCTACTGGTAGCAGGAAAGTTTGGTTGTAAACGTGTTCATTGTATATCTGTGGAAATGAGAGGAGGAGAGCATAGGACAGGAGAGTATAGGAGACGAGAGCATAGGAGAGAAGACTGCGATGACCCCGCGGATCGCAAGGTGCGCGAGGGCCCGCAATGCTGCTTGCAGCTTTAATTTTTTTTTTTTTTTTTTTTTTTTTTCCCCCTCCGAGATCGCATTTTTGGAGGCCTTAACATGCCCAAAAACTCACCAAACTTGGTAGAAAAATTCATTCGCCCGAAAAATTTTGAAATTTTCTGACTTTTGAAATGCACATATAAAAATGGCTCTATAGCGCCCCCAACGCGTAGCCCCTCTGGCCGGTTTGACACAGGATTATGAAAATTGGCACACATATGTATCACCTCAAGACGCACAAAAAAGTCTCTTGGACCCCCCCTCCAAACCCAACAGGAAGTCCGCCATTTGAAGGTTTGTGGCCATTTTTGGCGATGTGTGACCCTGCTGCCAAACTTTTCACGCCTCGCATACTTCAACGGATTGACTGAAATTCGCCGTGTCCACTCAGGACACCATAGGGAATAGACGCATTCCAAAACTCTTACAAAAGTCTGACGGTGTGGCCGGGGCGTGGCCTCAAAGTTTGACCATTTCTGAGGACACAGAAAGTCTCTATAACTTCTTCGTTTTCTGTCCGATCTGTACGAAATGTCACATGTATGATCAGAGTCTGACCCTAAACACATCTATACAACAATATTGAGGCTTTGACAGAGCGCCACCTACTGGCTACACAAAATGTTGTGTTTTCATAGGTTTTTCTGCCTGCCCCCCTGGCCTGTTTTGAGTAGGGTCATGAAAATTGGTACACATGTGTATCACCCCAAGATGCACAAAAAGTCTCTTGGACCCCCCCTCCAAACCCAACAGGAAGTCCGCAATTTTGAAATTTCTGTTAATTTTTGGCGATTTGTGACCCTCCTACAAAACTTTTCATGCCTCGCATACTTCATCCAAATGAGCTAAAACTCACTGTGTCCACTCAGGACACCATAGGGAATAGACGCATTCAAAAACTCTTACAAAAGTCTGACGGTGTGGTGGGGGCGTGGCCTCAAAGTTGACCATTCGCCATTACAAAGGAACTCACTGTATTTATTGCCCTAATGCGTAGCCCCGCTGGCCAGTTTGACACAGGATCATGAGAATTAGCACACATGTGTATCACCCCAAGACGCACAAAAAAGTCTCTTGGACCCCCCCTCCAAACCCAACAGGAAGTCCACCATTTTGACTTTTTTTTGTAATTTTTACCGTTTTCTGACCCTGCTATAAAACTTTTCATGCCTCGCATACTTCATGCAATTCAGCTGAAATTCACTGTGTCCACTCAGGACACCATAGGGAATAGACGCATTCCAAAACTCTTTCAAAAGTATTACCGTGTGGTGGGGGAGTGGCCTCAAAGTTGACCATTCGCCATTACAAAGGAACTCGCTGTGTTTTATGCAGTACTACCCATATACTTTATGCAATGTGGACAAAGTCTTACAGTACTGCCATGGAGCCAAGTCTAAACAGATATATATGCTAATAGGATGATACGGTCATAGCGCCACCTACTGGTAGCAGGAAAGTTTGGTTGTAAACGTGTGTTTGTTGTATATCTGTGGAAATGAGAGGAGGAGAGCATAGCACAGGAGAGTATAGGAGACGAGAGCATAGGAGAGAAGACTGCGATGACCCCGCGGATCGCAAGGTGCGCGAGGGCCCGCAATGCTGCTTGCAGCTTTAATTTTTTTTTTTCTTTCCCCCCCTTAGATCGCATTTTTGGGGGCCTTAACATGCCCAAAAACTCACCAAACTTGGTAGAAAAATTCATTCGCCCGTAAAATTTTGAAATTTGCTGACGTTTGAAACGCACATAGGAAAATGACACTATAGCGCCCCCAACGTGTAGCCCCTCTGGCCAGTTTGACACAGGATTATGAAAATTGGCACACATATGTATCACCTCAAGACACACAAAAAAGTCTCTTGGACCCCCCCTCCAAACCCAACAGGAAGTCCGCCATTTGAAGGTTTGTGGCCATTTTTGGCGATGTGTGACCCTGCTGCCAAACTTTTCACGCCTCGCATACTTCATCGGATTGAGCTGAAATTCACCGTGTCCACTCAGGACACCATAGGGAATAGACGCATTCCAAAACTCTTACAAAAGTCTTACGGTGTGGTGGGGGCGTGGCATCAAAGTTGACCATTCGCCATTACAAATGAACTCCCTGTATTTTTCGCTCTAACGCGTAGCCCCGCTGGCCAGTTTGACACAGGATCATGAAAATTAGCACACATGTGTATCACCCCAAGACGCACAAAAAAGTCTCTTGGACCCCCCCCTCCAAACCCAACAGGAAGTCCGCCATTTTGACTTTTGTGGCCATTTTTTGCCTATTTGTGACCCTGCTTCAAAACTTTTCACGCCTCACATACTTCATGCAATTGAGCTGAAATTCACTGTGTCCACTCAGGACACCATAGGGAATAGACGCATTCCAAAACTCTTCCAAAAGTATTACCGTGTGGCGGGGGAGTGGCCTCAAAGTTGACCATTCGCCATTACAAAGGAACTCGCTGTGTTTTATGCAGTACTACCCATATACTTTATGCAATGTGGACAAAATCTTACAGTACTGCTATGGACCCGAGTCTGAACAGATATATATGCTAATAGGATGATACGGTCATAGCGCCACCTACTGGTAGCAGGAAAGTTTGGTTGTAAACATATGTTGTACATCTCTGCAAATGAGAGGAGAGGAGAGCATAGCACAGGAGAGTATAGGAGACAAGAGCATAGGAGAGAAGACAGCGATAGCCCCGCGGATCGCAACTTCTGCGAGGGCCCGCAATGCTGCTTGCAGCTTTAATTAGGGCCCGAGCACCGAATGGTGCAAGAGCCCTATTGAAACCCTTAGGATTATTATTATTTTTTTTTTTTTTTTTTTTTTATTTTTTTTTCCCCTCCGAGATCGCATTTTTGGAGGCCTTAACATGCCCAAAAACTCACCAAACTTGGTAGAAAAATTCATTCGCCCGAAAAATTTTGAAATTTGCTGACTTTTGAAATGCACATATAAAAATGGCTCTATAGCGCCCCCAACGCGTAGCCCCTCTGGCCGGTTTGACACAGGATTATGAAAATTGGCACACATATGTATCACCTCAAGACGCACAAAAAAGTCTCTTGGACCCCCCCTCCAAACCCAACAGGAAGTCCGCCATTTGAAGGTTTGTGGCCATTTTTGGCGATGTGTGACCCTGCTGCCAAACTTTTCACGCCTCGCATACTTCATCGGATTGAGCTGAAATTCGCCGTGTCCACTCAGGACACCATAGGGAATAGACGCATTCCAAAACTCTTTCAAAAGTATTACCGTGTGGTGGGGGCGTGGCCTCAAATTTGACCATTCGCCATTACAAAGGAACTTGCTCTATTCTATGTAGTACTACCCATATACTTCATGCAATGTGGACAAAATCTTACACTACTGCTATGGACCCGAGTCTTAACAGATATATATGCTAATAGGATGATACGGTCATAGCGCCACCTACTGGTAGCAGGAAAGTTTGGTTGTAAACATGTGTTTGTTGTATATCTGTGGAAATGAGAGGAGGAGAGCATAGGACAGGAGAGTATAAGAGACGAGAGCATAGGAGAGAAGACTGCGATGACCCCGCGGATCGCCAGGTGCGCGAGGGCCCGCAATGCTGCTTGCAGCTTTAATTAGGGCCCGAGCACCGAATGGTGCAAGAGCCCTATTGAAACCCTTAGGATTATTATTTTTTTTTTTTTTTTTTTTTTTTTTCCCCCTCCGAGGTCGCATTTTTGGAGGCCTTAACATGCCCAAAAACTCACCAAACTTGGTAGAAAAATTCATTCGCCCGAAAAATTTTGAAATTTGCTGACTTTTGAAATGCACATATAAAAATGGCTCTATAGCGCCCCCAACGCGTAGCCCCTCTGGCCGGTTTGACACAGGATTATGAAAATTGGCACACATATGTATCACCTCAAGACGCACAAAAAAGTCTCTTGGACCCCCCCTCCAAACCCAACAGGAAGTCCGCCATTTGAAGGTTTGTGGCCATTTTTGGCGATGTGTGACCCTGCTGCCAAACTTTTCACGCCTCGCATACTTCAACGGATTGAGCTGAAATTCGCCGTGTCCACTCAGGACACCATAGGGAATAGACGCATTCCAAAACTCTTACAAAAGTCTGACGGTGTGGCCGGGGCGTGGCCTCAAAGTTTGACCATTTCTGAGGACACAGAAAGTCTCTATAACTTCTTCGTTTTCTGTCCGATCTGTATGAAATGTCACATGTATGATCAGAGTCTGACCCTAAACACATCTGTACAACAATATTGAGGCTTTGACAGAGCGCCTCCTACTGGCTACACAAAATGTGGTGTTTTCATAGGTTTTTCTGCCTGCCCCCCTGGCCTGTTTTGAGTAGGGTCATGAAAATTGGCACACATGTGTATCACCCCAAGATGCACAAAAAAGTCTCTTGGACCCCCCCTCCAAACCCAACAGGAAGTCCGCCATTTTGAAATTTCTGTTAATTTTTGGCGATTTGTGACCCTGCTACAAAACTTTTCACGCCTCGCATACTTCATCCAATCAAGCTGAAAATCACTGTGTCCACTCAGGACACCATAGGGAATAGACGCATTCCAAAACTCTTACAAAAGTCTTACGGTGTGGTGGGGGCGTGGCCTCAAAGTTGACCATTCGCCATTACAAAAGAACTCCCTGTATTTTTTGCCCTAACGCGTAGCCCCTCTGGCCAGTTTGACACAGGATCATGAAAATTGGCACACATGTGTATCACCCCAAGACGCACAAAAAAGTCTCTTGGACCCCCCCTCCAAACCCAACAGGAAGTCCGCCATTTTGACTTTTGTGGCCATTTTTGCCTATTTTTGACCCTGCTTCAAAACTTTTCATGCCTCACATACTTCATGCAATTGAGCTGAAATTCACTGTGTCCACTCAAGACACCATAGGGAATAGACGCATTCCAAAACTCTTTCAAAAGTATTACCGTGCGGTGGGGGCGTGGCCTCAAAATTGACCATTCGCCATTACAAAGGAACTCGCTGTGTTTTATGCAGTACTACCCATATACTTCATGCAATGTGGACAAAATCTTACACTACTGCTATGGACCCGAGTCTGAACAGATATATATGCTAATAGGATGATACGGTCATAGCGCCACCTACTGGTAGCAGGAAAGTTTGTTTGTAAACATGTGTTTGTTGTACATCTCTGCAAATGGGAGGAAAACAGAGCATAGGACAGGAGAGTATAGGAGACAAGAGCATAGGAGAGAAGACAGCAATAGCCCCGTGGATCGCAAGGTCTGCGAGGGCCCGCAATGCTGCTTGCAGCTTTAATTTTTTTTTTTTCCCCCCTGAGATCGCATTTTTGGGGGCCTTAACATGCCCAAAAACTCACCAAACTTGGTAGAAAAATTCATTCGCCCGAAAAACTTTGAAATTTGCTGACTTTGAAAATGTACATAGAAAAATTGCTCTATAGCGCCCCCAACGCGTAGCCCCTCTGGTCGGTTTGACACAGGATTATGAAAATTGGCACACATATGTATCACCTCAAGACGCACAAAAAAGTCTCTTGGACCCCCCCTCCAAACCCAACAGGAAGTCCGCCATTTGAAAGTTTGTTGCCATTTTTGGCGATGTGTGATCCTGCTGCAAAACTTTTCACGCCTCGCATACTTCATCGGATTGAGCTGAAAGTCACCGTGTCCACTCAGGACACCATAGGGAATAGACGCATTCCAAAACTCTTACAAAAGTCTGACGGTGTGGCCGGGGCGTGGCCTCAAAGTTTGACCATTTCAGAGGAAACAGGAAGTCGCTATAACTTATTCGTTTTCTGTCGGATCTGTACGAAATGTCACATGTATGATCAGAGTCTGACCCTAAACACATCTATGCAACAATATTGAGGCTTTGACAGAGCGCCACCTACTGGCTACACAAAATGTTGTGTTTTCATAGGTTTTTCCGCCTGCCCCCCTGGCCTGTTTTGAGTAGGGTCATGAAAATTGGCACACATGTGTATCACCCCAAGATGCACAAAAAAGTCTCTTGGACCCCCCCTCCAAACCCAACAGGAAGTCCGCGATTTTGAAATTTCTGTTAATTTTTGGCGATTTGTGACCCTGCTACAAAATTTTTCATGCCTCGCATACTTCATCCAATCAAGCTGAAAATCACTGTGTCCACTCAGGACACCATAGGGAGTAGACGCATTCCAAAACTCTTACAAAAGTCTGACGGTGTGGTGGGGGCGTGGCCTTAAAGTTGACCATTCGCCATTACAAAGGAACTCCCTGTATTTTTTGCCCTAACGCGTAGCCCCGCTGGCCAGTTTGACACAGGATCATGAAAATTAACACACATGTGTATCACCCCAAGACGCACAAAAAAGTCTCTTGGACCCCCCATCCAAACCCAACAGGAAGTCTGCCATTTTGACTTTTGTGGCCATTTTTTGCCTATTTGTGACCCTGCTTCAAAACTTTTCACGCCTCACATACTTCATGCAATTGAGCTGAAATTCACTGTGTCCACTCAGGACACCATAGGGAATAGATGCATTCCAACACTCCCATATACTTTATGCAATGTGGACAAAATCTTACAGTACTGCTATGGACCCGAGTCTGAACAGATATATATGCTAATAGGATGATACGGTTATAGCGCCACCTACTGGTAGCAGGAAAGTTTGGTTGTAAACATGTGTTCGTTGTATATCTGTGGAAATGAGAGGAGGAGAGCATAGGACAGGAGAGTATAGGAGACGAGAGCATAGGAGAGAAGACAGCGATAGCCCCGCGGATCGCAAGGTGCGCGAGGGCCCGCAATGCTGCTTGCAGCTTTAATTGGTCTTTTGTTATTGTTTTCCAGTTGCTGTAGGCTGTGGTGTGCATCATGGAAAGCTGGCTGCTCTCTCTTTATATATATATATATATATATGTTCTTTTCTTTATGCGGCAAGTTTAGTCGCGGACATCCATCACTGCCCACTTGGGGGGGGGGGGGGTGATATATTCCCCCCGCAGACTGCTGTGCATCGTGCACATTACTCATCTTTATATGGGTGTACGAGGAGTGTGGGGGTGGGGGGTTGGCATTGGGGGGAGGCATTGCTTTTAACTGGAAAAAATACAAATGGAGAGTTAAGCGTTTCCACCCACAGCGTACCCCCCCACTTCCGGTTCTATAATGCTCCACTCGGGCCAAACACAAACCAGTATGAGAGAGAGCTGCTAAAACCAACCGTCCGAATACATAGATACAAAAAACTAGCAATGTTAGCATGCTAATGTTAGCATTTTTGCTATACATTACCCAGCATGGGTGTCGAGGTCAAGGTCAAGTTCGGATTAGAACAGGATGTGGGATGAGGCGGTGGGGCTAGCAAGAAACCGAAATGGACGCCAGTGGATGGAATGGCTGTGTCACAAAATCTAGATGTCATGTTGCTAAGAGACTAAAAAAACACCACCGAGCAGGTAGGTAGCTAGGATGTAGCCATGTTGCTAAGCTATGCTAACCCTGCACATATACTACAAAGACTACCTGCTAGCTTCCAAAGATGTCTGCCAACTTTCGGTCGATCTGATTGGTCAAAATGGGCCTTGGGTCTCACTTAAAGGTTACCTTAATACTTGTAATAGAAGTCACCAAAAAAAAGATGTGCACCTCTTAATATGTGTTCTAAA
This sequence comes from Parambassis ranga, assembly GCF_900634625.1. NCBI lineage: Eukaryota > Metazoa > Chordata > Actinopteri > Ambassidae > Parambassis > Parambassis ranga. The sequence goes on along the minus strand of NC_041023.1, from coordinate 36,642,621 downwards.
GCATGAAGAAATGACAGTAACATCATAAAAAATATATTCTAGTGTAAAAGAACACTATCATGGAAAAATGAGAATTAAAGGTGTGTTTGACTCAAAGGGTTAATCCTGAGGAAGCGCTCTGCAGTGTTTTGAGGTCTCTGCAGCAGAGATGAGGTATAGGTGAAACCACAGGGGAGCTACAGGAGTAATTAATTTCCACTGCAGATGTTCAAAGAGTCAGAGCGCATCCATCTTCCTGAAAACACAGGCGAAGCCGAAGGCCGTAAAGCAACCTGTTGTCGTTGTCATGGACACCTAGCAGTGAATATTGTGTTTTAAAAATAAAATAAAATAAAATAAAATAAAATAAAATTATAAAGCATGGTGGTGGTAGTATTATGGTTAAATAAAATAGTATAATAAATAATAAAATAATAATATTTTTTTATCCATACATTAACAAAAAAACATACCCTAAAATAAGCATGGTGGTGGTAGTATTATGGTTAAATTAAATTAAATTGAATTAAATAGCACGGTGGTGGTAGTATTATGTATGTAGTATGAATAAATGATTACATATTATTATTATTATTATTATTAATTATTAAATATTAATTTATCATTTTATTCATTTATTCTAAGATAAAATAAAATAAAATAACTTGGAAGCAACATTTTTAAATGTAGAAAATTTAATTAATGACATCAAATACTTATATTTTATAAAATTATTATTATTATTATTATTATTATAACCTAAAATAAGCATGGTGGTGGTAATATTAAATTAAATTAAATTAAATTAAATTAAATTAAATTAAATTAAATTAAATTAAATTAAATTATGAAGCACAGTGGTGGTAGTATTATGGTCTTAACTTCAAAATAAATCATTGAATAAAAACTAATCAACAAAAATAATATATTTATATTTGTTCAGTAAACTACACTTAATTCTTAAGAACAAGATGAAACAATAACATCCTGGGTAGGAAGCAATAAAAGATACAAGAAAACTAGACAAACTCAAACTACAATTTTTTTAACCCTTACCGGCCACCTGCTGTGTGCTTTTTAATCTATTTTAACAACACAAAAAAACTGTTTCCCAATGATCTGGCCTTTACTACTTGTTTCCTTAGCAGTGTGATATAACCCCAGAGGAAATGAAAGCTGAATAAAACATGAATGAAATAATTACAGTCTCCTTAAAAAAATAAAAATATGATTTTATCATTTCTAGGTCACAGAAAACCCCTTTGAGGTTTTTTTAAAACACATTTTTTCGCACTAAAACTTCCTGATTTTTTGTCACGTGACTGCTCGTTGCACGAAAATGCATTAATTATCATCAAATGTGTGTGAAGTGAAGTTGCAATTGAAGTGGTTTGACCCCATTAACCTGTTAGGCATTCTGGTGATGGAAATATAATTCAATAAAAACATATCGACTATCGACTGCAGTAAACAGCTTTACAAAGTCTGAGTGTTCATTTTGAGGACATGGAGCTAATTAATAACACTAGAGAAATATTCAATCAACACTATCAGCATTCAATAATAATATTTTTTTGATCTTTATGCCTTTTTTTTAACTTCTAGAAGTTGAAGCCGGGGTCTGTTAACATCATATGACAAAAAATAAAATAAAATAAAATAAAATAAAATAAAATAAAATAAAATAAAAAAATTTCCCCCTGAAAAACGCCAAGCAATAAATTTTCAAGAGTCAAAACAACAAGGGTTTTTAGTGCTCATGCTTTACCAAGCAGTGGAAGAAGAAAAGAAAGGGTGGGGGGGGGACCAAGACTATTGACAAACAACTGTAACTTGCAATACCGCCAGCAAATGACGAGCAGCACGAAGGTTAGCGTCGCTGCTGGTTTGTGTTTTGACATTTAGCTCGGTTAGCTTCGGGAAAACCTCGTCTGTTGCATCCCGACGTCATTTAAACACATTTTCTGAGGCAACAGGAAAATAGGGCCTAGAAATACTATGTTCTACATATTAGAACATACATGTGACTGTATATTAAGATCAATGACATGAAATCATGCTAAAAGTAAGGCTAAACACGATAGCTCTATCACCCCTGGTGGCTGCTTGAGGTATATGTTATAAACTCCAAACTCCAAATTTGATGCGCTTTGACGGGTAGAAAATCTACAAACTTACAAAATTATATATACATATATACACCCCCCAGAACGACTTTTGATCAGCTGTTGAGGCTTTGTTGATGACAACTACAGTATATTACAGGAAATCTCGCATTATGTTACGTCATTTCTCGTTGCCGTGGCAACAGGAAAATAGGTTTGCGGGATCATTTCGTGGATCTAGAAATACTTGGACAGACATGTTATTGACATGACATCATGCTAAAAGTTAGCTCTATCGCTCCCTGGTGGCTGCTTAAGGTATATGTTGCAAACTCCACCTTCTTCCTGTTAACGTAGCATTAAGCAAACGTCTCAATTTAATTTACTATATTTTTTACAGAAACAGCTAGCTAGCTAGTTTTTAGCATACCAACCTGCTCATGTTTTAATTAGTTAGCTGCAAGCAGCTACAAGCTAAATGTGGAAGTGAACCTCTTGACCTCTACTGCAGACTGTGGTTCCAAGATGGTGTCTTTTTTTTCAACATGGCCACCTGCATATGAGCTATTGTAGGTTGCAGGTTGTAGCTGTCTGTCAAGACTCTCCCAAAAAAGACAGGAAGGAGAAAAAAAGAGGAGTCAAATGCAGTTGATTTAACCAAAAAAATACAAAAAAATTTCTCTGCTGTCATGCACAAGTGTCAAAAAGAGAAGGGGGGATTAAAGAGTTAAAAATAAAAAAATACCTGTATCACTGCCACCTTTACTGCTGAAATCTGCGTCTTGTCTTTTTGTGTCAGTCCCTGGTGTTGAGGAGAAAGTAGAAAAAGTGGAAACATTTAAAAAAATTAAAATTAAAAAATCAGGCAAAAAAGTTGGAGTGCTGTGTGTGTGTCTCTCAAAAAATCTAAAAATTACATTTTTATAATTTCTAAAATTAAACAAAAATCTTCTGTATATATATATATATATATAAATAAAACCCGACATATGCTAAACCGACATGATCATTTATGCTAAACCGACATGATAATTTATGATTATGTAGGTTTAGCATATGTCGGGTATTTTTAGATTTTTTTATTTTTTTTTTAAATGTAAGAAAATCAACAAATTATTTTTTTTAGATATACATAATTTTTCTAAAACAATTTTTTTAATTTAATTTACCTTAAAAAAATAAATAAATAAATTTTGCTATTGCATAATGGTTCAGCAGCGCCCCCTAGAGTCATTCCCAGGTCCTGGTTTGCACCAAAAAAAAAAAGTCTGCCATTTTGAAAAAAAAGAACAATTGACAAAAGAATTTAAATTTAACAAACGCCACCTAGTGGCAACAGGTAGAAGGCCTTAACATACTATTTGCTTCTACTACTCTACCACCACCTTCTGGCCCCAAGCAGTACTGCAGGTTGGTATCACCTATATATGAAATCCACTTCATTATTTATTATTGTGTAGCTACAACCATTGTATCCCACAATGCATCACAAAAACATCGCAGACATTCAGGCACGAACGTGATGCAAGACATGTCAGTAGGTGTAGTACCATTTCCCGCCCACATGAGGGTACCTGAGGACCGAAGGGCATTAAAAAAAACTAAAATTCTAAATTACATTCCAGTAAAAGAATTGGCATGTTCACAGAAAATTGATATTTGATAAGAGAAATGTCATTATGGATATCAAATAAGTTCCACTGCTTCACTGTGAGCCATTTAAATCTTTCCTGTAGCTTTCTATTGGACCGCTTTGTTGACGGGTAGAAAATCTACAAAACTACAAAATTATATTTGTTTTGCACCCTCCAGAACGACGACAAACAAAGCTGGCAGGGCATAGCATAGCATAGGCTTACTAGCTAAGGCCTTTTACTTAACCTTGAAGCTAATAAGATTGTCAAGTATAGCATATGCTAACATGTAGCACATACAACATCCCTTTATCAAGCTAAATCAAGCTAATATGACTAGTGCAGTGCATCTTGGGTAGTGGAGTCTTCTAACCACATTATCAGGTATTACAGCCTGGCTCGTTTGTGGTTACCATATCTCCACCATAGCTTTCACTAATCAGCAAAGAGGTCTCGACAGGCTCATAATGTGGCAGCGGTGGCCTGCACATTAAAGCTGCTCGCTGGGGAGAACAAGCTGCACAAACACGGGCCCGGTGCCATGTTAGTGTAACCTGACTGAGCGTGAACCTCTACATCTGCTCATGCTGGTCTCACACACACATAGATAAATATGCACACCCACAGACATATGAAATCTATATTTTAGAGTGGGTTTATAAACCACGTCGCCTTATAATGCTTGGACTCTTCCACTGTATGCTTGTCATAGCTACTCGCAGTTCGGGAGGGGTTCTAATGTCATTTGAAGTCCAAGACAGCTATCGAGGAGACCAAGAGAAGTTTTTGAAGTGTCCAAGCTAGGCCTAGGACCGCTTTTGGATTTGAAGTGTCCAAGCTAGGCCTAGGACCGCTTTTGGAAACGAAGAGATGCTAAAGACCTAAGTTAGCATGTTAGGCTAACAAGTAGGGCTTGTTTGGAGGACTTTCAGCAGCAACCTTCCACACTTCGGCAACATCCCAAAGCTAACACTCCAGTACCGAAGGGTACCTCCATGTCCCTGATGCAGCCCTTGGGTTTTGGTGTGCGGCCATGATCCTAAGGTTGTGCAAGGCACTAATGAAATTATCATAGTTACTAATTGTGACCAACATATTGGCGCCAAATAATCTGCAGTTCATTGACTGGCCACTTGAGAGTTTGCACCAAAAAGGAGCCGCCCCCTATGGACGACCATGTTGAAATGTTCAACTTCACAGCCGTAACCAGGAACTCGGGCGCTACAACTAGCTGTGGCATCAGTAGAAGCCGCGAGGCCGACGTAGAAATGTTTCCCATAATGCATTGCACCACATTTTGCAGTTGTGGGACACATTGCAGTCATTGAGAAATCTCAATGACTGCAAGAGGACCTTGTAAGGGAAGTGTTCTCTCACTAACCGTATGACTGCTCAGAACGCACCCACCCTTGACAACAGTGAGATTGGATGTAAACATTAATGGCCTCCACCTCCACCTCCAACACCCCCCACTCCTCCTCCTCTAGTCGAGGCACTAATGTTCATCACGGGTGGATGCACGCCTGAAGAGGCAGAGAGGATAACAGATGCTTCCTTCTTCTTTGGTACAAGAAGGGGTTAACACAGGGTTAACTAAGGGAATGCGTGTCTCCATCTCTGTCTCTCTTCTCTCTCTCTCTCTCTCTCTCTCTCTCTCTCTCTTTCTGCCACATAAACTCCCCGCCTCCCTTTTCAGAGACGTACTCTGAATGCCAGTAAAGACATAAGAGCGTTTTGTGCGCTCCCATGAGAACACGAGGGGGGGGGGGGGGATACCAAAACGAGGAAATGAAGAACGGCTTTACAAGTGCCATTGTAATCAGATTGCTCTGAAAGCCTGTGTTTACATACCCGTGTACCCATGTTCCTGTGATTTACACTGCTGAGACCAGTGTCTGTGTACATGTAGAACAACTCGGGAGAAAATGATTGAAAGGATGACTAAATGGAAAACACACATGAATAAATGAATACATGTTTTCAAATCTAGGCTAGAAATGGATGAATGGATAGATATCTGGATGGATGGATGGATGAATGAATAAATGGATGGATGGATGGATGGATGGATGAATGAATGAATGAATGGATGGATGGATAAATAGATGAAGGGACAGATAATGATTAAACAAATGTGTCTAAATGATTCATATAAAACTGAATGAATGAATGGAATAATGAATAAATGAATAGATAGACATAACTACACACAGAAGCAGCATGAATTGACAGACATGAATGAATGAGTGAAGAAATGAACAGATTAGTGGATACATTCTCAAAATGGTATAAAATTAAATTAATGAATGAACAGACCTACAAATAAACAAATAGAATGAAGTGTTACAGCAAAAGTGTACTAATGAATGAATAAACGAATGACGTATCACCATAAGGGTTTTTTAAGGAATCCAACAAGTGAAGGTGAATGAACGCATGAATGAAATGTAGTAATGAAAATAGTGTTTTCATCAGTCAGCCATTCCTTTAAGTGCTAAAATGTGTGGGGTAATTTGACCCTGCACCTTGTCTGCTCGGTTGGCGGCTTCAGCAGTCTTTGGAGTGTGCCTGGCCGGACGACAAAGCACGAGCGCTGTTTTAATCTGTCAACCCCGCTCGAGGTGTGGGTAAAACTATAAATCCTCAGCTGGTGGGATATTTTGACATTACATGGAATTTCTGAAAAAGGCCAACTCGGGTGGATGGGGTGGGGGGTATAAAGATGATGGGCAGCGAACGGAGCTGTATCTGAGATAGACGTGTCACTTCCTGCTGAGCGGACTGTACAGACACGTTATAATGACTAGCCAACCTAAGTGTGAATGTAAATATTAATTTTCATGCTTTAACTTTCACCGAGGAGTTTTAGCAGTTGTGTCGAGGCTTTTATTTTGAAATGTTTCTATTATTCTGTCACGGTTGGTGTTACTTCCTGTCCTCAAACAGTCACTTCCTGGTTTTATGGTGGCCGGGAAGGCAAAAAAATGCAAAAACCACAACATAAATGTAAAAATTAATAAATAATAATAAATTATATATTATATTATATATAAATAGTTGCATTTATAGACTTGTTACAAACTAACTTTGCGCAAAGTTACCATTAGCTAACCTAAGTGTGAATGTAAATATTCATTTTCATGCCTACTCTACTCTGGTGAAGCTTTTATTTTTATTTTTATTCTGTCTATTATTATTATTATTATTCTGTCACTGTTGGTGTTACTTCCTGTCCTCGAACAGTCACTTCCTGGTTTTACGGTGGCCGGGAAGGGCCAAACCAAATGCTTTCATGCTTTAACTTTCATCGAGAGATTTTTGCAGTTGTGTTGAAGCTTTTATTTTGAAATGTTTCTATTATTCTGTCACGTTGGCGTTACTTCCTGTCCTCGAACGCACCGTCTCTAATTACTGCCTCCCTTCTTGAGTCATCGAAACCCTGCTGAAGGAGCCCTACTGCATTTTCTTCAGCCTCTTCACAATAAAAGCATGAAGGACAACTTGTTGCTGATTTATTGTGCTGAAATCCCAAATTCAATACAATAACTTTATTTCTGAATCATTTGAGAAAAGCTCCCAGCGACACAGGATTGTGAGATTATCCCCCCCTCTCCTCCACTTTTTTTTTTTTAATCTACCATGTACTTAAGAGCGCAGACTCCACACACTGTGACTCAACACAAAACCCTACAAGTTACATCACACGTAGCATGAAGCCCCGACCAAATGTAAAGACGCTGTCAGGTAATCACTGCAGAGGGGATCAAAAACAAAAAACCATTACAAAAGCTCCGACTAATCATTCATAAGCTTTTGTGTTTCAGAATAAAGACACTTTGTCCGACTGAAATCACAAATGAAAGGAGCTCAATCATTTCAATGTGCTTCTTTAAATCCGTCATAAAAAGGACAAAAGTTCTTTGGGGAAATGTACATCTTTGATTGACAGTTAAAGTTGACAGGCGGAGCGGAAAAAAGCTCCACATATCCACACAAACTGTTCCAGGTTTAAGCACAGATATGCAGTAGTATATGTTTATATTAGGGATGGAACGGTTCACTAAATCCACGGTTCGTTTTGTATTACGGTTCTGAGGTCACGGTTTGGTTCGGTTCACATTGTTGAGGGTTTTTCTACTTTTAACACTCTAGAAATACCAGATGAGCATAAAATACACAGCCTATTTATCCAACATTCAACATATTTAAGAATCAGTTCAGTGTTTCCCATATCATTATATCAGGTCAAGTCAATTTAATTTCTTTTTCATTTCTATATAGCACCAGATCATAACAGAAGCCATTTAAGATAACCTTTACTATAGAACAGGTCTACAGCTTGTTCTTTTATTAACCAAACTAAACAGCTCATGTTATTTATCTTATTTGCACTGCAGCATGTCATTTCTGTCTGCGCTGCTGTCTGCGCACAGAGGCCCAATGTGCATACACACACAAATACACACACAGACAAACACACACACAGACACACACCATCGGACAGAACATGTGTTGCTTTGTCCACCATTGCTCATGACATGCTAGTTGGATAGACTGAACTCTATGACTACGCTAAGTTAAGCTAACGTTACTGATGTCCGTGTCAGCTTTGCGCACGATTGGACCAAGAGTGCTGTGGGTCTCTGCCTGCAACTGAACCTGCTGCGTGAAGCTACAGTGAGTAAACGGCTGGGAGTGCGTTGATGCGGGGGAGGAGCTCACGATCGCTGCTTGTCGAGGACAGTAGTCTGACTACAGAAAGATTTCATGTTAGTCTCCAAAAGTGACCAGAGAGAGTCACTAGTAGCTTTAGATTAAAAAGTTTGAAAAGCCGCCAAATGTAGCGGGAGAGACGCCAAGTTGCCAACACTCATCTCCATGCTGTGGTAAAAACGCCTCCCTGTATTACTTTGTGCGCATGTCCAGAACCGAACAGAACACGTCCCCCGAACCGAAACACGTGTAACGAACGGTTGACATTTTTTTTCTGAACCGTCCCACCATATTAGTGTTGGTAGGACTGACAGAGTTAGGAGGTATGTTAGGCACATATTTAATTTATGGTATTGTTATTATTATTGTTGTTATGTTATTTATTTTGTTTAACCACTGAAAAAAAATCACCTAAAACACAAAAAGTAAAAATAATTTTAAATTAAAAAAATATTTTTTTTCTTAAATACTTACTTACCTACTTCTTAAAAAAAAATCACCTAAAACACATACAAAAAGGAAAAAAGTTAAATTTACAAAAATTAAATTTAAACATTTTATATAAATAAATTATAATTAAATTTAAAAAAATCTACAGGTACATTTAATTTAAGTTAAACACATTATCAGTATTTTTATTGTATTTTTTTTTAAAAAAATTTTATTTTGTCTCTTGCTATTTACTGTAAAATTCACCTAAATTGCATTAAACCAATACAAAAAAAATAAAAAACACTCACTAAAAAAAAATCACCTAAAACACATAAAAAACAAATATAGGAACAAATCCTTTATAAGCTAGCAGGAGCATCACTAAAGAATAAATAAATTAAATTTAAATTTAAAAAAATCTAATAATGAGCACATTAGTGCCAAGTAGGCAGATTTTTAGGAAGTACATTTAATTTAATTTAATTTAATCACTAAAGAATTGAATAAATAAATATGTGATTAAATAAATAAATACTAAAATAAAATGTGACAATTCTCTTTTTTGGGCTAATTTAAAAAACACATACATTTCTTTTACTATTCCTGTAAATTTAATGTAAAATGCATTAAACCAACACAAAAAATGTCCACCAACCAATCAAATTGCAGGATATATAACTTATATAAGCCTTTTGAATGAACATCTAACAGTGACCTTTGAACTTTGGTGTCCAAAAATGTCCAAAATGACTACCGTCCAGTAGCACTCACACCCATCATCATGAAGTGCTTTGAACAGTTAGTCATGAAACACATCAAGACGGCCCTCCCCCCCTCTCTGGACCCCTTCCAGTTTGCATATCGGCCCAACCGGTCAACCAGTGATGCTGTTTCCACAGCACTCCACACAGCTCTCACCCACCTGGAAAATAAAGACTCATACGTTCGAATGCTGTTCATAGACTTCAGCTCAGCATTCAACACCATCATCCCACAGCAGCTCATCAACAAACTGGACCAGCTGGAGCTGAACTCCTTGCTGTGCAACTGGCTGCTGGACTTCCTCACCGGGAGACCTCAGACAGTGCGGGTCGGCAGAAACACATCCAGCACCATCATAATGAACACCGGGGCTCCCCAAGGATGTGTGCTGAGCCCCCTCCTCTTCACTCTGCTGACCCATGACTGCACGCCAACACACAACACCAACATCTTTGTGAAGTTTGCGGACGACACAACTGTGGTGGGTCTCATCTCCGGTGGAGATGAAACATACTACAGGAATGAGGTGCACCTTCTGGCCGGGTGGTGCAGAGACCACAACCTCTCCCTGAATGTGGAGAAGACAAAGGAGATGGTTGTGGACTACAGGAGAGCACACAGTCAGCACACCCCTCTGACCATCGACGGTGCTGCTGTGGAGCAGGTGAGCAGCACCAAGTTCCTGGGTGTGCACATCACTGAGGACCTCTCCTGGACTAACAACACTGCATCCCTGACCAAGAAGGCACAGCAGCGCCTCTACTTCCTCCGCAAGCTCAAAAGAGCCAGAGCCCCTCCCTCCATCCTGTGCACCTTCTACAGAGGGGCTGTTGAGAGCATCCTGTCCAGCTGCATCACTGTGTGGTACGGAGCCTGCACCGCCACCTGCAGGAAGACGCTTCATCGCATAGTGAGAGCAGCTGAGAGGATCACCGGCGTCCCTCTCCCCTCCCTCCAAGACCTCTACGACAGCCGTCTCACCCGAAAGGCCCTCCGCATCACAGGAGACCCCACCCACCCTTCACACCGCTTCTTCAGTCTGCTGCCATCAGGAAAGAGACTGCGCAGCCTCCGGGCCAGGACCAGTAGACTGAGGGACAGCTTCATCCACCAGGCTGTCAGGAAGCTGAACTCTCTCCCTGCTGTGCCCCACTTTCTCCCCCTTCCCTGACACCACCCCCCACCCCCTACCCCTACCACCACCCAAGATAGGAACTCTTTGTACCAGCCACTTTACCAAAGGAACTCTGTGCACCAGTCACTTTTTACCCTGTCATGTCACACCAGTCTCATATAAGCTGCTATAACTTAAACTATTCCTGGACTGTTTACATTATGCCAACCGCACTGTCTTGCACCATTGCATCTTTTGCACTCTCATACCAGTCTCAATAAGCTGTTATAAGTTAAACCATTCCTGTTTATATTATGCCAACTGCACTGACTTGCACTATACATCTTTTGCACTCTTACTGCATTGTGCCTTCATTATGTGCCTTGTATTTTGTGTGTGCCTCATTGTAGGTACATTTTTTTACACTTTATATTTATCTTTAGTTTTTAGTTACATGTTATATGTTGCGGAGTGAAGAGTAACGCAATTTCGATTCTCTGTATGTCCAGCACATATAGCAGAGTTGACAATAAAGCTGACTTGACTTGACTTGACTTGACTTGACAAAAGTCCATCATAATAATGACATTTTTCCTATGAATTAAATTGACACAACTCCTGAATAGACATCAAACAGATGGATGAATTCACTCATTAAAAATGATTTTTTTTTTTGCTAAAATTGCCACTTATCTGTCGGCTTTTTTTAATAGGATGGGAGCAGTGACAGCATCACTGAGGGTCTGATGGTGTAACAGTGTAACATCCGTCTGCAGTTAGGAATTACATTTAAACTTTTTTAATATCATATACGGCCTTTTTAACTTTTCAAATTTTCAGGACACCCTGTCTCTCTCTCAGCACTTCGTTCATTAGTCCAGTAAGAGTCATACTGTGCTGCTCTGAGGCTCACACTTTTGTGGGTCGATAAAAATTCCCAGTATTAATTTTCTGGAGAGGGTCTGATGTCACTAATACATGGAGCGAACAAACTTCCATTGATTATAATGAAAAACTACCTCTCTTCGCTGACGACACCTTAATGTTTCAATAAATAGCAAACTAGCTAGCTACAACTAGCTAGCTAAACACCACTCACTTATATTCCTTGTACACCTTTCCTCTGTATCCACATTCTCATAATTCATATGTGACGATAGCAATATTGATATTTTTTGGAAGTAAATACGCTTCGACTGATGCATTAATCAAGCTCCACTGTTATCCACCCAGATATTTTGCTAACATTAGCAGGCTAACTAAAGTTAGCTAGCTAACTGTAGTTCAGCGGACAATACTCCACCACGTATAACAATTCTCCCTACGTGAGCTAATGGCATACTGGTCCACCTCTCACGAATGCTAATTAGCCTCCTATTAGCATTTAGCTTTAGCACACACCATGATTCTACTTTCCATTCATGTTTGTATCACACTTAGCTGAGAAGCTAACCAATTAGCTAGCCAACGATACACTTCCACTCATCCATCAATCAAGCTCCAGTATTATCCAACCAGCTTTTATTTTGCTAGCATTAGCAAGCTAACTAAAGTTAGCTAGCTAACTGTAGTTCAGCGGACAATACTCCACCACGTATAACAATTCTCCCTATGTGAGCTAATGGCATACTGGTCCACCTCTCACCAATGCTAATTAGCCTCCCAACAATACGCTTCCACTCATCCATCAATCAAGCTCCACCGATATCCAACCAGATATTATTTTGCTAACATTAGCAAGCTAACCCAAGTTAGCTAGCTAACTGTGGCTTCAGCGGACAATAATTCCACCACATATAACAATTCTTGCTAATGGCATACTGGTCAACCTCGCTAATTAACCTCTTATTAGCAATTAGCTTTGCAACAATCAAGGCAGCGACAACTGTGGATAAAGTGAAACATGGACAAGGACGTCCACAAAGTTAGTGGACTTACCATCCTCTGTGGGGACGTAGATGTTCAGGTAAAGGCAGTCCTCGCTCTGTTCCTGCACGTAGGTTACCACTGTATCCAAGTTGGCGGTGAACCACACAGGAAGCATATCATTGAGTAAAAAGCGGTCCTCTAAGAACTGAGGACAAACTGGTGAAAACTGAGTAGCATTCCTGATTCCCGGCCAGGACATAGGCGGCTCCGGTGGTTGGAATCTCCGCTCTCCCGTTGGGGCCAAAGCATACGGGATTCCCAAATACTGCTCCACTGGTCCCAGTATCTCATTGGGTAATGTGACTTTCACTCCTCGCAATTTCCCGTAATTGGTGGTGACAACAGGGTGCTGCTGGGCGGCCACGGAGACCAGCCCCACCCACAGCATGAAGCCGGCCTTGGCCGTGGAGCAGCACAACCATCCTCTGGGCGTCGACATGCTCCTGCTGTGCTTTAAACGGTCGCAATTACGGTCCACCTAAGGATCCTCTGCAACCCCACACCCCACCCCACCGCCCCCCCTCCACCACCACCCCTTACCCCCTCCAAGGAGATTCCTCCTGCTTCTCCTCAGGCTATGAGCTGAGGAAAAGAGCCCCAGCCGAAGAAAGCAGCTTCGTCAGCGCTCCCCATGTCGAGAGCCTTGCAGGGACCATTGGCTGCCGTACCACTCTCCGATTCAGGAGGAAGCCTAGCCCGCTCTGGTTACCTGGAATCCAGCGAGATGGGATATCCTAGAAAAAAACACACAGAACAATCTGTTAGCACACTATAGCATGCTTGCTAATTAGGCTAATCAATTCATCTGTAAGCCACGTGCATAGTCTAACACCAAAGATCTGGTCCAATGAGCACTGACCCAACATTATGGTACAATTTTAAACCGCATTTGGGGCCCCTCTAGCAGGTGCTTGAGCAGCCTCTAGGCCTCCGACTAGCACCTAGTCAACCATAGTAATGATACCAGAGACAACCAGATGTCTTCAGCACCCTGCAGCCTCTAGGCCTCTGCTCTACAGGACAGCCTCTAAATGAAGGCACCTGAGAGGCATCCTTATCCGAGTAGCTCCCTGCAGTGTGGAGAGGCTGCAACCTTTCAAAATAAGAGAATACACAAGAGCTTTTTCAGTACTGTACTGTTCAGTACAAGCAGGGACCAAATCAGGCATCTAGAGCATCATCATTAGATCCAATCTCAGTTTGCCCAGCAGTGTCAGTGTGAACATGTTGTCATGCTAATATTTGCTTTGAGCTGTAAGTAATGCTGCCTAAGGACAATTTCAGAGAGTCAGGAAAAAAAAAATTCCAGGCTCCTCAGTGAGGGATGGGGAGGAGGCGGAGCCCCTTGATTTGGGCTCTGAGCCATTTTACAGATAAAAACCAGATGGCGTGCGTACTTGTTGATTCAAGACTCACTGAAAGTCAGGCCAAATCAATTATTAAAATCTCACGTTGACCGGCATCGACTCCAACTCCGGGTTGGTTTTTAAAAAATGAATGAAAAGAACGCATGAATAAATGAAGTGGATGTCTGCTAATAGAGTTAAAGTACATGCCAATCTTTTGAGTAAGATTTTGAAACTAAACAGGGATTAGTGAAACAGAACGGACTACGGTTTGCAAGGATCTGTCATGTAGACCTGTCAGCCGGGGGTAAGCAGCTCAGGAGAATATGGAGTGCAACAGGAACGGCTGAAAATCCACCTGTGCAAGGTATTAATGTGGCGGGAACGGAGTTAAAAAATAGAGGGAATCATGTGACATTATACATACGTTAGCTGAAAAGCTAGCTAGCATATGCTAGCAGAGTCCAACTGAAACATTAGTAAAATATATTCACACCAATACATCACATCCGCTAACATTAGCAAGCAAGGAAATCGAGGTTAGCCACCTAGCTGTAGCTTAGCCCCGAATACATTTCAATGTTTCTAAGTCTTATTAGCTTCCTGTGAGACATCTAAACATCTGATTGGGTCCTAAAGAGACACGTGAAGCTATGATTGGCTCCTTTGACACTGAGCAAAATTGTACTGTTCACCGTCAGAGAAAGAAGCAGAACGAACGGATCGTTACCGACTTCAGACTTCCCTGATACCCATGATGCCTTGCTCTTCATCATCTCTGTCACATGATCAATAGTTAATTAATATTAAGTAGGAAAAGTACAGTAAAAACCAAAAAGAGACACATTTTTCTGAGAAATTTCTGACAAGAATGAACTATTTCTCTCCACTTAAGGGTTTGTTTACTGTAGGTTTGGAAGAAAAAGTGTTTTTTCCCTTCTTTCTTATTGCCACAACATTGTTAGTGAGGCAGAAATCATGACACATTCTTGCCTTGTGTGTGTGTATTCTTGCCAGTTAGCAAGTGTCATTGTTACCATGGGAACAGTGCTGCTAGTTTGGAGATGAGCCCAGTGGCGGTTCTACATTGAATTACTCCCCGGGCAAATTTCTATTTTTTTTTTTTTTTAAATTAAACTAATAGAAGGCATGTAAACTAGAGCACTACAATTGTACTGAATCAAACATATGTCCTTGCTTATACAAAACAAAAATATTTCACTGTACTAAAATAGGACTGCATTTTTTTTACATAAATATAATTCTTTGTTAGCAATGATAGTGGTTTCGGATTTCAGTAAGCAGCATAAAGGTTGTATTGTGTACACACTTTGGGCAACTAGTCATTTTGATGTGTGATAGTCCAGGCTGTGGGCATCAAGTGAAGAGAGGCTAAATGGATGATAAATATGGATGAAAAATAATCACTCCCACTTTTTACCCTGTACTTAACTCATAAAACCAGCTGACCGTCAGCAGTATTCTTACTTTAGTTTACCGTTAATCAGCCTGTCAGTGATGGACGGACTTTTGTTTGAGACAGTAGCTAAATGGTTCGCTAACCGACGAGCCAGAGCACCGCATGGATGGACATTATAAAAACACAGCGCGCAGCATCAAACTCTCAGTCAAGCATCAGACTACAGTCTTCTGTCTCTCTGCCTCCAGCTCTGCTGTTTGTCCGGTTTGTTCTCATGGCCCCAAAACTTCCGTGTTGTTTAATGATCTCAATAGTAAGAGCTCTCACTCCTTCAGATTATTCACGCTATTCACACTATACACAAACACGCAGTGATGCACGCTATCAGGACAGAGTGAGACCTCCCTCCTTCACTCCCTGTCGTTTAAAGACCCAGAGGTGAGCTGTCCCTAGTGCCCCCTCCCCTCCTCTCACAGCTTCTGTGTACGACAGCTTCTCTCAGCAAGCAGGGGCGCCTGCAGCAGCAGGGGGCGCTAATATGCCAATTCTCCACACAGTGATCTATAATATACATAGAAAACCGCCGCACAGATGATTTTTTCCCAACTGCTCGTGCCGCCCCCTGTGTGATTACGCCCTGGGCGACCGCCCGGTCTGCCCGTGCCCAAAACCGCCACTGGATGAGCCTGAGGGGTAAAAAAAAAAAAAGCTGGTATATTTACAAAACAAAGAAAAGACGTGAAGCAGATTTTTTTTTCTACCAGTGAGACATTTGGATTGGACAAGACGTTCGAGACATTTAAACATCCGATCGCCTCCTCTTGAGATATCTGAACATCTAATTGGCTCCTCCTGGGGCATCTAAACATCTGATTGGCTGCTCAGAAACACAAGTAAACATTATTGCAGCTTCTCAGGAGAGGCCTAAAGATCTGATTGGCTCCTCTTGAGACATCTAAACATCCAACTGGCATCTCTTAAGGCACCTAAATATCTTGATGACATGAGAACATCTGATTGGCTCTTCAGGAGACATCTCAACATCTGATTGGCCTCTCTGGAGACATCTAAATGTCTAATTGGCTCATCTGTCTCAATCAAACTACTGAACTCTGAACTGTAACAGTCACTGAGACACTGTACATTCATACTGGTACATTCATGTCATGCTCTTTACAATGTAAAGGTATTTATACAGTAGCAAATATGTTTCTTCTTCTTTAGAAACAACTCAGGGATTTAAATGCTATCTAGGTATTTAGATATTTATTATATATTTCAATTGCATATTTCAATTTATCTTTGACTTTTTTTGTCTGTAACAAAAAAGAATAAATAAAGTAATTCTGATTCTGATTCTGTAGACTTCTGAACATCTGATTGGCTCCTCTTGAAACATCTCAGCACCGATTGGTTCTTTTTTAAACATTCAAACATCCAATCCAAACATTTTTTTCTTCTCTGGAGACATCTGGAGTGGTCCACAAACTTTGATCTGCTTTATGTGTGTGTATGTACAGTTTCTTCTTCTGTTGTTACTGCCATGTGTGTATGTGTATATAAGAGTTTACACATACACACATTTTAAACTCATATTAATCGCACAATAAAGGAATACATTTAGGTCCATAAAGTGCCAAAATGTATGGTGCAATATTATGTTGCCTTTAAATGTTTGCACACACACACACACACACATGTGCGTGTGTGTGTGTGCAATGAACTGTCCTTCGAATAGGCTCGGCTCTCCTTGATGGAGGGAGATAGTGAACATTGTTCTCGCTCGTAATGATTACAGGAGATATGGCTTATGAATATCAATGAGAGGCGTTCGGTGTCATCTGAATTTCAATCATTAGAAAATGATCTTGTATGGTCCCCTCCCTGTCCTACTAAGTATGAAATTTCACAGCCATTTTGAACCACCTCGACTGACAATCAGCTACGTATTAAGGTTCTGTGCAATCTATTACATACATATTCATACCTAATTATTAAAAATGATATTGGAGCTGTGATTATAAACAAATGTGTTCAATACTAGGACAAATCTAACACAACTGATACTGGTGTCGCATTTTATATTAGCATTATAAACTTTTATGCAGATGATGCTACTTTATATTCCATAGTTTCATATGCTACCTATGCTAATAAAAGATGGACTGCTCGTCGACTCCACTTCCACTCCTTTTAAGGACATGCCCATCCCCCACACCTTCACCACACCCCACCAGGCAACTTTAAAGCATACCCTGCTATTTACGCATAATATAATTATCAGGCTCAAGGCTAAAAAAAAAATATTTGCATTGTATGCTGATGATGCTAACGTATATATTAAGAGTGCCCTCTGTTACCCAGGTGTAAGTCCAAAGAAAAGGTGTCCCACAGGGTTTAACACAAGGACCACGCAGATCAACAAATGATGCTAAAGACTTCTGTGTCAAGGTTAAAAATGAATTTCTATGCAGATGATGCTAATGTGTATATTGACAAATTCTCTTAAAAGGTGTAATATAAGAACAAACACATTTTTACAAATGATATGAATAGCCAATTTGCACGCGGACAATGCTAATCTGCTATGAAGTGAAACTAGGGCATCCAATCACAGAGGAGGCAAAACAAACAGGAAGACACACACTCAATATACCAAAATAACAGGAAGTACAAGAAAACAAAGAAACAGGAAGTGACCTAAGAGGATAAATATTTAAAAATACAGGAAGTAAATAACTCAATTACTTAGATAATAATTAACTTAAGTAACTTAAAGTAACTTAGTAAGTAACTTAAATAATGTAATTATATAACAAAATGCTAGCCTGCTATCATTAACGATAACATTTCCAACAAGCAAGCCCTGAACTTTATGCAAATTAGCACTCTTTAGCTCTGGTTTAGCACAGTCTATGCGATGTGCAGCTGAGCGTAGCGTAGCTTCTTCATTTACGGACGTTCCCCCTCTACCTTGTCTAACGCAGGTTGTGAGGTGTGAAGCAACTGCCAAGCTCGCCACCAAATCGATCAATCATCCGCTTGAGGAGAAGGGCGGGTGTGCGCTGAAGCTTAATTTTTGCACATAAATCACATGCTATATGACTGCTGGGTAATATACTCTGAGCAGTTAATCTGTATCATGATGCGAGCAGGAGGCAAATATGTGTAATCGCCTCACCTGCTGACACTGCATTTTTCAGAGCGACGCAAATGGTGAAGTTACACTACCACTTTATTAACATTTATCTCCACACAAGCTGCTCAAAATCCAGCTGTCCACACACAGAATCAGCATTAGCATCAGCTTTTAATGAGCTACAGTACATATATTAAAAAGACATCAAGCTGGTGTATCAGAGGGCCAACTTTTCTGATTATTGTTTTTTTTATTGTTTATCAATGCTCAATCAATCTGTGTATACTGACATTTTATGGACAAGGAAGTGGAAAAATAATCTGGAAATGTCCCTGTTTTACATGAGACTTTTTGTGAGCTTTTCAAAATAAAAGCTCACAACTGGTTCATGAAAGGTGTCCACATATTTTTGGTCTATTTAGTGTATTTAAAGTGACCCTTTAGATAATGAGACAATAGCGAAAATAAACTCAAATTATCCTTTGCACTAACAATAAAAAAAATAAAAATAAAATGATAATCATTTTTGCTTAAAAAATTAATTTAATTAATTTTTACAAAAAAGTTACATATTTTGCCATAAATTATGCCATATTTTACTAAAAAAACAATAAAAAATAAAAACTATATTATTAAAATAAATAAATAATTAATTTTTACAATAAAATTGTAAAATATTTTGGCCATATTTTTGCTTAAAAAAGAAAAAAGAACTACAGCATTAGACTATTAGAATAAATACATAAATAATTAATAAAAATAATTTTAATTAATGTTTACAACTTAAAAAAAAAATATATATATTTAGCCATATTTTTTATATAAAAAACAATAAACTACAGTCCTACAGTCTTATTAAAATAAATAAATAACAACTAATTTAAATTAATTTTTACTATTATATTTTTTTTTAAATATTCTGGCCATATTTTTGCTCAAATAAAATAAAAAAATAACTACATCATTACTAAGATAAATTAATATATGTATAATAAATAATTTGAATGCATTTTTACTATTTAAAAAAATGTAAAATATTTTGGCCATATTTTTGCTTCAAAAACAGAAAAAATAAGAACTACAGCATTATAAAAATGAATAAATTAATAAATTAAAGGACTTGTGACATGTCCACAGGAGATGCACGCAACTGCATAGATCTATAGAATATAGAACAATTTACAAAACTAATAATTTCATTTTTTTTCCCCTTGCTCTGTCCTGACCCTTGAACGCAGTACCTGCCTCTGCCTGGAGGCTTTTAATTAAACATCATTTCTCTCTCTCTCTCTCTCTCAGAGGCTGCCACCTGTCAATCAATCACGCATGTGATGCCACATAAACACTGGGCTGCACGCTCAGCATCTACCTGTCCACATAGTTAAGGGGGAGGAGGATTATGGAGCAGGACTTTCTCCAATTTTTTACAACTGGATAAACTGTGAAGGACAATCACACACACACAAAAGCGTGATTGAATTGAACACGTTTGATTTTAAAAATAAAAGACTTTTTGTGGGAAAAAAGTTGAAAGAATTGGAGCAGAGCACGCAAGGTCATCCAATAGGATGGCACCTTTGCTTAAAAAAAAACAATCATGCAAGGTGTATGCACCCCCCCCCACACACACACACACACACCCACACCTCCTCCTCCCTGTCTTCTCTCTCTTTAAAAATCAACAATCCAGATATCCACACCACCATCTTGTGGCTGCTTCTTAGGTAGAGATATGCGCGCACACACATGCGCGCACACACACAATAAGAGAGAGAGAGAGGGAGAGAAGGGTGCCGGTCTCTAACCACATCCCTCCCAGCAAAGGAAAGGAGTTTTGTGAAATGTTTTAGAGGAGGAAAGGAGCGACGTTGCGCGTCGAGCGCGTCTGTTCTTGACGCATTAAAGTTAACCCCTGTTGCTTTTTTTTTGGCAACCAGGTTTGGTTGCGCCGCCACTACCGCCGCACTCATCATTCATTCCTTTCAACTGGATGAAAGTGCGCAAAAAAATGAGGAGGAAGAGGGAAAAACGCGAAAAATTCCAGCTGCTTGTCTATCATTTTCTCCCCCCCCCCCCCCCCCCCCCCATCCTCATCCCTTTCCAGCCAGGGAGCCGCACTTACCTCGACCCGTGTGTCTCTCCACCACATAGGAAGGGAAATAAAACACACACACAGTATAGTCCAGCCAGAATGCCGCTCCGACGCAGGTCCGAAAAAAAAACACCAGAAGAAAAAGAAGAAGTCCCTGCACGCTCCTTGTATGTGTGCGTCAAGTGTGTCTGTGTTTCAGTGTTTCAGTGACTCATTGCAGAGGCGCTGGGAAAAACGGTGCTGAATCTAATTGCTCTCATATAGCCAGTGTATTGTGCGGACAAGATTAGTGATAGAGAAACCAGGTCTCTCTCTCTCCCCTCTCTCCCCTTCTCCCTCTCTCTCTCTCTATGTAGCTCGCGATTGGACTACACAGACTGAAATTTACTAAGCCCGCAGCCAATAGATTGCCGCATTCTCTCCATCACCCCCCCCCCCCTTTAACCAGCCGCTGCAGTGTTGTGGCAGTCTCGTGGCATCCGGCTACCAGCGCTACTCTTTAGAGGAAAGGAGGGGGGGGGGGGGTCCTGTGGCCGCTCGGTGGCTCTTATTGCGCAACAGTGAACATTCTTTCGTTCTATGAGGGGTTTAAGCACAACAAGGATGCATGCATGCATGCGGTGTAATATAACACAACCCGCAGTTCCAACTACTGCCTCTAGAGGGCAAGGCTCCAGAAAACAAACATGGAGCCGATTTAAAAATTAATTAAAATAATTATAAAAATAATTTGCAAAAATAATTATTTTAAATAATAAAAAAAATTTTCGTTTGACTTCATATAAATAAATAAAAATATTGTTGTATAACAATATTTTTATATTAAAATAAATAATTTAAAATATATATATTCTTTTTCCAGATTTAGCTTTTCTTTTTTTAGCTTGTCGTTTGATTTTTATTTATTTATCATTATTATTTTTATTATTATTATTTTATTCTTTTTTTATTTTTTTTTCGAGGTCAGGTTTTTAAATAATTTGCAAAAATGATTAAAAATAATAATTATTTTTGTTTGACTTCATATAAATAAATAAATAATAAAAATAAAATGATTTTAATTTTATTCTTATATAATTTATTTTCTCCATATTAATATTTTTTTACTTTTTATATTTTATTTATCTTTTATATTTTATTGTTTTATTTTTTTAATTTTTATTTCTCGTTATTATTAGGGCCCGAGCACCGAGTGGTGCGAAGGCCCTATTGTAATTGTAGTGTTTATTAGGGCCAGAGCATCGAGTGGTGCGAAGGCCCTATTGTAATTGTAGGTATTATTATTAGGGCCCGAGCACCGAGTGGTGCGAAGGCCCTATTGTAATGGTAGGTATTATTAGGGCCCGAGCACCAAGTGCTGCGAAGGCCCTATTGTAATTGTAAGCGTTATTAGGGCCCGAGCACCGAATAGTGCGAAGGCCCTATTGTAATTGTAGTATTTATTATTATTTTTGTTTGTGCCTATTTACACTGCATTTTCGCCCCTTTGCCATGCACAAAAACTCACGAAACTTTGCACACTCATCAGGGGTGGCGAAAAATTTGATGTTTTGTGGCTCTAAGGCTCCCCCTTGAAATTTGCACCCCTCGCATTTGGCTTAGCTTGGAGTAGGTGCACGAAAATCGGTACACATGTTTATCATGGCAAGATGCACCAAAAAGTCTCTTGACACCATGACCTTAACCCAACAGGAAGTCCGCCATCTTGGATGGAAAATGGCGATTTTCGCAATTTACACCATTGGTATGCGGACGAACTCCTCCTAGAGCTTTCACCCGATTGACCTGAAATTTGCTGGAGGTCACCTAAAGGACCTGCTGATCAAAAGTTATCAAAACCTTTTCTCTAACTTAAAGGGCGTGGCCTCTGTGGCTCACCAAAGTCTGGCGACAATTCATGATTTCGCCATGTAACTTTGAACGGCTCTCACGCTCGCATACTGTATCCAAACGTCTTCAAACTTTATGAGCATGATGACCAAATGACCTCTTTTTACTCTGACTTGTACTGCTCCTACATAGTTGACAGCATCAACTTCATTTCACCTCTACAACCTTCCCAACTAGTTGGTGAAGCTACACTATGAAGGCCGTGAAGCTGCGTGCAATGGTGTCTGTGTGGCAGCGCGGCGACTGTCGATCCTTCGCCGTGAGATTACGTTTGAGTTTTTACTGACCTTAACGACCTTCTATGATCATGAAAATTCATACAACGTTCACGGGGGCGTGTCCTAGCAACTGATGGGGGTTGCGTAAGTGGGTGGGGCAAATTGGCTCAATGGCGCCCCCTTGAATTTTTTAAACACCCCTCTCCATAGGGGTTTTTTTGGAGTAGGAAGACAAAAAACGGCACACACACAGAACACGTCCAGACGCACATAAAAGTCTCTTGCACCATTGATCTAGACCACACAGGAAGTCAGCCATTTTGATTTTGGCTGTCAAATTTCAGCGATTTCTACCTTTGGTATGCGGACGAACTCCTCCTAGGGATTTCGACCGATTGACTTCATATTCAGTCGCTGTCACCTAGAGACCATGCTGATCAAAAGTTATCAAAAGCTTTTCTCTAAGTTAAAGGGCGTGGCCGCTGTGGCGTCACTTCGCCATTCATACACGAACAGCTCTCTCTCCTACATACTTGCTCCAAACGGCTTCAAACTTTCTGCACGTGATCAGAGCCCCTCCCTAAACGTCTCTATGTCATCATGATCTATGGCGCTCCCTTGTGGTGGAGACAGGAAGTGCCATGTTCTTCACTGACATGCACTGTATTTAATCCTTCCCTGTCATTACACAGCCAAATGAGGATCACAGATTTGAAGTCCGACAGAGACACCTGTGTGGTTTCCTGTATCAGGCTTTCCGTGGCGGTGGCGACTGTCGAACCTTCGCCATTAAACATCAACTGCTTATAACTTCGCCCTGCATCGTCCTAACGTCCTCAAATTTTTTTTCATGTCATAACGGTCCGTCCCCGGACACGTCTGCATGATCATGAGTCACCTGCACAGCGCCACCTACAGGAAACCGGAAGTAACTGCTTCTTGACAGTTTTCATGTATGAATCATATGTTTTTTGAGGTTTGATGCACAGACAGGTCTCCACTATTCTCATGGTGTCTGGCTCCACCCAGTGGACACATAGGGTACTGCAGCTGGTATAACTCCACCAAGGATGCTCCTAAAATCCTCAAATTTTTTACATGTGATACAGACCCAACCCCACCCATGTGTGGACATCTGTGGACAGCGCCACCTACTGTAAACAGGAGGTTACTGCATACTAACAATTTTTACATATATTGACAGATTTGTTGCTCTGACATGTCTCTGCCTCTGTCTGCTGCTTTTTTCCCACCGCTGGCAAAATCGCCGCAGCTCGTAGAAGGAGCGGGGCAGGGAGGGGGCGGTCGCGCGGAGTGCGAGGGCCCGATCATCGCTGCTTGCAGCTTTAATTATTCTTATTATTTGCCTGCCTGTTTAACTGCATTTTTCACCCCTTTGCCATGCACGAAAACTCACGAAACTTTGCACACTCATCAGGGGTGGCGAAAAATTTGATATTTTGTGGTCGCTGCAAAGGGGCGGGGCAAAATGGCTCTACAGCGCCCCCTTGAAATTTTCAAAACACCCCTCGCATTTGGCTTAGTTTGGAGTAGGTGCACGAAAATCGGTACACATGTTTATCATACCAAGATGCACCAAAAAGTCTCTTGACACCATGACCTTAACCCAACAGGAAGTCCGCCATCTTGGATGGAAAATGGCGATTTTGGCGATTTACACCATTGGTATGTGAGCGATCTCCTCCTAGAGCTGTTGCCCGATTGACCTGAAATTTGCTGGAGGTCACCTAAAGGACCTGCTGATCAAAAGTTATCAAAAGCTTTTCTCTACCTTACAGGGCGTGGCCTCTGTGGCTCGCCAAAGTCTGGCGACGATTCATGATTTCGCCATGTAACTTTGAACGGCTCTCACGCCTGCATACTTTATCCAAACGTCTTCAAACTTTATGAGCATGACGAGGGCTCCGCCCTGAACACCTCCATATGTTGAAACCCTTACTTACTCGTGGCGCCCCCTGCTGGTAACAGGAAATGGCCTCTTTTTACTCTGACATGTACTGCTCCTACATAGTTGACAGCATCAACTTCATTTCACCTCTAGAACCTTCCCAACTAGTTGGTGAAGCTACACCATGAAGGCCGTGAAGCTGCGTGCAAGGGTGTCCGTGTGGCGGGGCGCCAACTGTCGATCCTTCGCCGTGAGATTACGTTTGAGTATTTAATGACCTTAACGACCTTCTATGATCATGAAAATTCATACACACATTCTCGGGGGCATGTACTAGCAACTGATGGGGGTCTCGTAAGTGGGCGGGGCAAAATGGCTCAATGGCGCCCCCTTGAATTTTTAAAATACTCCTCTCCATAGGGGTTTTTTTGGAGTAGGAAGACAAAAATCGACACACACACAGAACACGTCCAGGCGCACATAAAAGTCTCTTGCACCATTGATCTAGACCACACAGGAAGTCAGCCATTTTGATTTAGGCGGTCAAATTTCAGCGATTTCCACCTTTGGTATGCGGACGAACTCCTCCTAGGGATTTCGACCGATTGACTTCATATTCGGTCGCTGTCACCTAGAGACCATGCTGATCAAAAGTTATCAAAAGCTTTTCTTTAAGTTAAAGGGCGTGGCCGCTGTGGCGTCACTTCGCCATTCATACACGAACAGCTCTCTCTCCTACATACTTGCTCCAAACGGCTTCAAACTTTCTGCACGTGGTCAGAGCCCCTCCCTGAACGTCTCTATGTCATCATGATCTATGGTGCTCCCTTGTGGTGGAGACAGGAAGTGCCATGTTCTTCACTGACATGCACTCTGTCTAATCCTTCCCTGTCATTACACAGCCAAATGAGGATCACAGATTTGACGTCCCACAGAGACACCTGTGTGGTTTTCTGTATCATGCTGCCCGTGGCGGTGGCGAATGTTGAACATTCGCCATGAAACATCAACTGCTTATAACTTCGCCGTGCATCGTCCTAGGGTCCTCAAATTTTTTTCATGTCCTAACGGTCCGTCCCCCCACACGTCTGCATGCTCATGAGTCACCTGCACAGCGCCACCTACAGGAAACCGGAAGTAACTGCTTCTGGAAATTTTTCATGTATGAATCAAATGTTTTTTTTGAGGTTTGATGCACAGACAGGTCTGCACTATTCTCATGGTGTCTGGATCCACCCAGTGGACACATACGGTACTGCAACTGATATAACTCCACCACGGATGCTCCTAAAATCCTCAAATTTTTTACATGTAATACATACCTGACCCCGACCAGGTGTGGACATCTGTGGACAGCGCCACCTACTGTAAAGAGGAGGTTACTGCACACTAACAATTTTTACATATATTGACAGATTTGTTGCACTGACACATCTCTGCTTCTGTCTGCCAGCTTTTTCCCACCGCTGGCAAAATCGCCGCAGCTCGTAGGGGGAGCGGGGCAGGGAAAGGACAGCGTGACGGTGAGGGGGCGGTCGCGCGGAGTGCGAGGGCCCGATCATCGCTGCTTGCAGCTTTAGTTATTATTATTATTTGGACAATTCGACGCCCATTTTCGCCCCTTTGCCATGCCCCAAAAGTCACCAAACGTTGCACACTCATCAGGGGTGGCGAAAAATGTAATATTTTGTGGTCGCTGCAAATGGGCGGGGCAAAATGGCTCTACAGCGCCCCCTTGAAATTTTCAAAACTCGTGCACTTTGGCATAGTTTCACATAGCTGCACGAAAATCGGTACACATGTTTATTATACCGAGATGCACCAAAAAGTCTCTTGACACCATGACCTCAACTCAACAGGAAGTCCGCCATCTTGGATGGAAAATGGCGATTTTGGCGATTTACACCATTGGTATGTGAGCGAACTCCTCCTAGAGCTGTAGCCCGATTGACCTGAAATTTGCTGGAGGTCACCTAAAGGACCTGCTGATCAAAAGTTATCAAAAGCTTTTCTCTAACTTAAAGGGCGTGGCCTCTGTGGCTCGCCAAAGTCTGGCGACGATTCATGATTTCGCCATGTAACTTTGAACGGCTCTCACGCCTGCATACTTTATCCAAACGTCTTCAAACTTTATGAGCATGATGAGGGCTCCGCCCTGAACGCCTCCATATGTTGAAACCCTGACTTACTCATGGCGCCCCCTGCTGGTAACAGGAAATGACCTCTTTTTACTCTGACGTGTACTGCTCCTACATAGTTGACAGCATCAACTTCATTTCACCTCTAAAACCTTCCAAAATAGTTGGTGAAGCTACACTATGAAGGCCGTGAAGCTGCATGCAATGGTGTCTCTGTGTCGGCCCGGCGACTGTCGATCCTTCGCCATGAGATTACGTTTGAGTTTTTAATGACCTTAACGACCTTCTATGATCATGAAAATTCATACACACGTTCTCGGGGGCGTGTCCTAGCAACTGATGGGGGTCTCGTAAGTGGGCGGGGCAAAATGGCTCAATGGCGCCCCCTTGAATTTTTTAAACACCCCTCTCCATAGGGGTTTTTTTGGAGTAGGAAGACAAAAATCGGCACACACACAGAACACGTCCAGACGCACATAAAAGTCTCTTGCACCATTGATCTAGACCACACAGGAAGTCAGCCATTTTGATTTTGGTGGTCAAATTTCAGCGATTTCCACCTTTGGTATGCGGACAAACTCCTCCTAGGGATTTCGACCAATTGACTTCATATTCGGTCGCTGTCACCTAGAGACCATGCTGATCAAAAGTTATCAAAAGCTTTTCTCTAAGTTAAAGGGCGTGGCCGCTGTGGCGTCACTTCGCCATTCATACACGAACAGCTCTCTCTCCTACATACTTGCTCCAAACGGCTTCAAACTTTCTGCACGTGGTCAGAGCCCCTCCCTGAACGTCTCTATGTCATCATGATCTGTGCCGCTCATGGCGCTCCCTTGTGGTGGAGACAGGAAGTGCCATGTTCTACACTGACAATGTTTAATCCTTCCCTGTCATTGCACAGCCAAATGAGGATCACAGATTTGAAGTCCTACAGAGACACCTGTTTGGTTTCCTGTATCAGGCTGCCCGTGGCGGTGACGACTGTTGAACATTCGCCATGAAACATCAATTGCTTATAACTTCGCCGTGCATCGTCCTAACGTCATCAAATTTTTTTCATGTCATAACGGTCCGTTCCCCAACATGTCTGCATGCTCATGACTCACCTGCACAGTGCCACCTACAGGAAACCGGAAGTAACTGCTTCTTGACAATTTTCATGTATGAATCAAATGTTTTTTGAGGTTTGATGCACAGACAGGTCTCCACTATTCTCATGGTGTCTGGCTCCACCCAGTGGACACATACGGTACTGCAGCTGATATAACTCCACCACAGATGCTCCTAAAATTTAAAATTTTTTACATGTAATACAGACCCGACCCTGACCATGTGTGGACATATGTGGATAGCGCCACCTACTGTAAACAGGAGGTTACTGGACACTAACACTTTTCACATATACTGACAGATTTACTGCTCTGACATGTCTCTGCTTCTGCCTGCCGCATTTTTCCCACCGCTGGCATAATCGCCGCAGCTCGTGGGGAGAGCGGGGGAAAGAAGGGATGACGTGACGGGGAGGGTCATCGATCATCGCTGCTTGCAGCTTTAATTATTATTATTTTGCTCTTTTATTTACATTTTTTAATTTGTTTATTTATTTTAAAAAAAGACTTTTGGCACCTACTAACTCCCCTACACGCTAAGGGTAAGTGGCTCAATTGTGGAAGGGAGTATAGTGTGAGAAGATAAAGGCAATAAATAAATAAATAAACAAACATACCTTTGTTAGGTAGAAGCTTTGGAAAAAAAAGGTTTTGAAGCTGACAAATCCAAAAAACAAAAACACAAAAGCCTGTGAAGACACTGGCACATGAAGACTGGCTAATGGCTGTTCCATACTCCGCGAGACAAAGAGCGGAGAACGCGCTCCACGGGTGGTAAGAGATAAAAAAAAAGTTCTTTTCAGCACGGAGGTACCATACTCTGCGAGACGTGTGTGTGCAGAACTCCTCATACGGCCCGCCCACTGCAGCACACGTCAGACACCAAACAGGAACAACATCACACACAGCCCACCTCCAGTGTTTGCGAACAGAGGAAGGTACAGCAGCTGACATTATGGATTTTGCAGCTTTGTTAAAGGAGATGGACGAGGAGACGAACATGCGTAAAGAGGAAGAAGAAGAGGAGTTGTTGCTGCTATTCACGGAGATTGCGAGAAAAAGGCAACGTAGATGGCACGTCCGGCCACTCAATGCAACGAGAGTCGAGCAGGGAGAGTACAGAGTCCAAACTATAAGGAAAGACTTTACTGAGTTTTTTAACACACCACAAGGACTTGTGCCATGGCAAGAGGGCATTATACAGAGAGGGTGCCTGCAACAGCGTGAGATGTCCGGTGATGAGTTGTGAAAATGCGACATTAAAAGTAACAATAGCAAAGATTCAGCGTTTGTGCCTGCAATACTTCAAACTGTCCGGTGATGAGTTGTGAAGATGAGACATTAAAAGTAACAATAGCAAAAATTCAGTGTTTGTGCTAGCCTTTATGACCACATTTGCACATCTACTGTGTTCCAATGTGCCTGCAATACTTCAAACTGTCCGGTGATGAGTTGTGAAAATGCACCATCAAAAGCAACAATAGCAACAATTCAGTGTTTGTGCTAGCCTTTATGACCACATTTGCACATCTACTGTGTTCCAATGTTGCTAATCAAGCAAATTGTGTAGCCTACAGACATTGTTAACGAGCCTATTATGCCCGGGTATGTAGGAGTATATAGAATGGTAATAACAGTCACCATCTGGTATGTGTGAATGGCTGTCTGGAGTTATTGGTGACAAATCACCCTGACTAGCCTTTCTTTCTTTTATTGCTCATCATGCAAAACCAGTATGGTCTTATAAAATGCAAAGATGCACTTTGGTACTGAAAACACACGTTTATTGATAAAAAAGGGGGGGGGGGCATATACAGGGACCAGTGGCGTAGGAAGCATTAAAAATGTGGGGGGGACACCTTCTGTGGGTGGGTGGTGAAAAAAAGTACATCAGTATATTATGAAATATAATATAATAATATGAAGTAGTTGCGATTTCCTGTGGATTTTAACAGGTTGTTAAACTATTTTACCTACAGAAGTAAACACTTAATGACTATTTCAGAGACAGATTGAACAAAAACTCGGTGACAAACAGAAACTAATTCCAAGTGAAACAACAGTTTTGTCAAACATACTGGTGCTACTACACTAACAGCCTCCATATCTGAGGCCTTCTCTCATTTACAGAGACAAAAAACTGGCAAATCCCATAGAAAAATTAACCAAACTGCTTAATGCAGATAATACTGAAACACTAAAAATACTAACTTACAAAAAGTCTTTATCTTTATTTGCTTATAAAACTGCTCAATTCACAACAAACGTTGTGGATGTGTTTATAATGATGCCCTGCCTCATCTGCTACATCAGTGTTTCCCTGTTCATATAATGCCCCACTGTGTCCTGACGGTCCATCACATGTATTTTATTCTTGCTGATAAGAATAGGAGCAGGTGGCTATGTGCACTGGCTAGGCGAGGCTTAAGCTAGCAGGCTAACAGGGGCTAACCTGGCCTTATTACAATATGGGTTAATGCTGAAAACAACTCTAACTCTCCGTGTCTTTGTTAGGAATCTCCTCATGTCCATTGTGTGTGGGGAGGGAGCAGAAAAGGCAACAACATGTCATCAGACAAATAATACCGTCTACTGTAACTGAAAGTAAACAGCAGCTTCCTCCCAACTTTTCTAAGTTGATTTAACATCAACCTAACCTGGGGCCATGTGACAAAGCAGTAAGGCTTCAGCATGAGCTGGACTTTGTGGGATGACACTGAGGTTACCTCCTCCAGCTTCGAGCAGCACTGACGGTTCTCTTTACGGTGTTTGACGCTCGCTCGAAGTAAGCCACTGGCTTTGTTAGGTCCGTTACTATAGTAACGGTATTGCAGCGCTGTGGTAACCAGGAAAACATGGAGTGGATTTCAGCGGTGAGGTTATTCTCTTATGATCCAACTGGAACGGAGTTTTTCACGAGCAATCGAAACAGCGTTAGGTGGAGTTTCCTACTCACTAAATGTGGGGGGGTCCAAACGGGCCGTTTTAAAATGTGGGGGGGACATGTCCCCCTCTGATATAATGGTAGCGACGCCTATGAGTCAGGGACACATGAATGATAACATTCTAAATTGCAGCATTGTCTTGTTCGACCTCTTGCTCGGTTTCGTACATGAAGTTCTGCAACTGCCTCTTGAATTTTCTG
This sequence comes from Parambassis ranga, assembly GCF_900634625.1. Taxonomy (NCBI): domain Eukaryota; kingdom Metazoa; phylum Chordata; class Actinopteri; family Ambassidae; genus Parambassis; species Parambassis ranga. The sequence goes on along the minus strand of NC_041023.1, from coordinate 36,611,547 downwards.
AGCGCATGTGGTGGTAGTGTCCTCATAAAATCGGCAACATGAAGCACATATCTGCCACAGGGGTCCGTCAACTGCTGTGCGGCGTCCCTCCTGCATCTGTCACAGCGGCGTGTGGGGGAAAAAAATGACGTCATTTTGTGGGCGTAACGTCTGCACGGGGGAGAAAGTTCTTTGTCTCGCGGAGTATGGATCCAGTTTTAAGGGGCACACACAACCTGAATGTATCTAACACCATTTAAAATGCTAAAAATTAGCACTCTTTAGCTCTGACACCGTCTGGTTTAGAGCACTGATTAATCAGAATACATGATGCTACGCGCACCATGCTATGCTATGCTATGCTATGCTAACAAATTAAATTTTAATACATCAAAGGTAGCAGGTATTAGCTAATATGCTAGCTAATATGCTACGCTATGCTAACAAATTCGCTTTCCATACATCAAAGGTAGCAGGTATTAGCTAATATGCTAGCTAATATCCTATATTGACCATGGCATATTAGCTAATATGCTATCTAATATGCTAAGGTTGATAAAAAAGTTATGCATCCAATCCAGAGAGTACAGAGTAGCTAGCAAAGTGCTAAAGTGATGCCATTTTTTTAATCGGTCCGGCTTGACTTTAGCTTACTTTAGCTGCACATATATTTAATAACGACGTCCGCAAATATGAAAGATTGTGATTCTATACATATGCTACCCAGGAGAAATAGCTTCCTTTGCCGTACAGTGGATATAATTAGCAGATCTGAAGACAGCGCCTGATGGCTGTTACAGTGGTAATAAAACCCTGCACTTCTGAGAATATGCTATCCATTTTAATAAAGCGCCTTGAAATCATCATGGCTGTTATGTTTCCTCGTGTTAAACCGAAGAGAGGAGTTGAAGCCTGAGAACGAGGCAGGCAGGCAGGCAGGCAGGCCCCTTTGATATCATCATCATTTATTCCCTCTCCCCACATCATAACCCTCAGCAGTCGGGGGTATCCTTCTAGCTTGTGAAGTATAATATCAGCTTGAGTCAGCAGCTCAGCCCAGACTGATGATTGGACGTCACCACGGTGTGACATGTGGCGGTGGGCAGACCTCTCAGAGACTTGAAATCCCTGAATAAACAGTAGATACTACATTTTTCATAATGCCCCCCCCCCCCCCCCCCCAGTAAATGGTTATAGTAAGCATCACCTTTGCACTTCCTGATTCCAAAAATAGGGCGGACTACCAGCACCGTGACACATGGCCACCACATGGCCACCACATGTCAATCAAAATATGAAGCTACATTAATATGACTTAAATTATAATATCTGCCCCCTAGCGGCCATTCGAGGGACTGCAATTTGTTTGAGGCATCACAAAAATAACAGCAAAAAAAGGGGCGTAGCCAAAAAAACCTTTGCATCCGCCCTCTAGTGGCCATTTGAGAGACTGAAGGTTTTTTACGCATCGCAAAAATAATTTTAAAAATAGGGCATGGCCAAAACCAAATACATTAAAGAGCTGCCCTCTAGTGGCCAATAAGGGAATTGCCAGTTTCTTTTGCTATGTTGTTTTTTTTTAGAAATGCAAAACAGTAAACAAACTGCCCTGCTGCTAGCTAGGCTGTGGGTTAGCATATTAGCTTAGCATAGGTACAGTTTAGCATTTGTTGTTGTTAGCTAACACATAGTCACCACATGTCAATCAAAGTATGAAGCTAATTAAAAAATTAATATGACATAAATCATAACATCTGCCCTCTAGTGGCCATTCGAGGGACTGCTTTGCACCAGGCTGCATAGGCATAATATATTGCCTTACTGCTAGCTAGGCTGTGGGTAGCATATTAGCTTAGCATAGGTACAGTTTAGCATTTGTTGTTTTTTTTAGCATGCTAGCTTATATAGCGACACATAAGACTAAGAAAAAATCTGATCTGAGCATGTGGCTGAAGCACAGTGTACATTCAGCAGTGGATTTAGTGCGTACGGATGGGTGGAGGGTGCTCTCTTGCAGAATGAAGAGACTTGTCAGACCTGTAGACTCCACACATCAGCGCCACAAGATGAGCGAAGAGGTGCGCCGTTTAATGCTTCACAGAGGACAAGCTCGCCTCTGATGATTTAGACAAACAGTGGCAGAGAGACGAGGGTGGGTGTGTGTGTGTCTGAGGACTCCCTCCGCTTCCTCTTGTGTTTAAGCACAGACGATTCCTGTCGCCTCAGGGTAGCAGACGGATACATAAAGATGGTAAAGGGGGGCCGCCGAGGCGTGACGAGCCCCTCTGGTGTTGACACATGACAAGATGAGGATGAGGCCATTTCGGCAACTACTTAGCAACAAGTGCAGATTATCTGGATTTTTGACACAACATAAATCCTAATCCCTGTACTAGTAGTATTAGTTTCGTCCTGAGATTTTTTTCTAAGCCTAAGCCTATGCCTAAGCCTATCCTGGTTTTTAAGAGTCTAATCCAGCGATTTTAATCTAATCTAATCCAATCTGGAGTCTAATCTAATCCAGTTCTATGCCTAAACCATACCCTAAAAAGTAGTTTCATGTCTAAGTATGACCAAGCCCTCTGGCCCCTCACATGACAAAGCATTTAAGACCTAATCCTGACTGTGTTTTGACCTAATCCTGACCAGGCAGTTTAATCTCTAAACTTGACCTTGTGTCTTAGACCTACATTCTTCCATTTAGACCGCCTTCTAGGTCTAAATCTAATCAAGTAGTCTAGATCTGACCAAGACCTAAACTTAATACTGTGTTTTAGACCTAAAACTGACCTTAGACTAGCCAAGTCTAACAAAGCATTAATCTGGGCCTGAACTTGAATTTATAGACCTACACCTATTACCGTGTTCTAGACATAAACCTAACCAAATGTTTAAGGCCTAATTCTAAATCTGTGCATTTCTAGATCAAAACTATCCTAGTGCTCTAGACTGAAGTCAGGTCTAAACCTAATCATGTAGTTATATGTCTATGCCTACCCAAGGCTTAAGGGTCTAAATCTAATCAAATAGTGCTCTAGGCCTAAGCTTAGCCTAGAAAGCAGAGTGTTCTAGATCTAGGCCTAGGCCTGAACAACTGTTTAAAAATGTAGCCCTGAAGTCAGCCAGTTGTTCTAGGCCTAAGCTTTACCAGGTCCTGTTTTAGACTCCACCATCCACCGTACTACCCTTCCCTCCCCTAGACCCTGCTTGTGATTCTCAACCTGAGAACCTGTGATTTAGGTCAAACCTAACTAGGTAGTGATTTAGACCTAATCTTAACCAAGTGTTTTAGGCCTAATCAGACTAGGTATGATGCTACCAAATGTCCTAGACCTAAGATCAACCATGTAACTAAATTTAGACCTAGACTTAATGAGGCTCTTAGGCCTAAACCTAGGGTCTAAACCTGAATGAGAATTTTAATACTAATCTCTATTCTAAGTGATTTAAGCCTGAACTTAACTAGGTGATTTAGGCCAAACCTAACTAGGTATCCTAGGACTAAACTTTAAACAAGTGATTTAGACCTAATCAGACTAGCATATCAGGCATGATGCTAAAGCCAAAAAATGTGGTGTTTTAGTCCTAAACCAAGTCTTTTAGGTCTAAACTGCAGAGAGTTTTACGCCTAACCTCTAATCTAAGTGTTTGTGTCCAAGGCTTAAACCTAACTAAGCCTTACTAAACGTTCTTGGCCTGAACCTGGCTTAAAGGCTTTATTAGGACTAAACAGGACGATAAAGTGAAAGTAAGCAGTGTCTTAAAGGCTACACTACCTGTGATCCCCAACAGAACAGCTGAATCAAAACCTGGACTTGGAAGCTTAAAAATGAGTCCATGACCTTGACCCGTGAAGCATTGTCCCTGCCTCGCGGCACTCTCGTTTCACTGGCCGTGGTCACCGAGAGTCCATTAGTAGCTGTCAGGCAGAAGGGATGCTGCAGCTCTCGCCGCAGCCCTGGTTTTCTTTCCCGGAATTTTTTTTGTTTAATCACATAAAAATCATAAGCTGCGGGCATTAGTTTGTGTAATCATGCATGTCTCCGGGTTGTGTGAGTCAGCCGGGCGGCAAAAACAAACTATGTCAAATGTTCATTATAGCTGCATTAGAGCTCTATTTTTTTGGCAGTTAAGTGGCAGGGTGGGGAGGCCACGGTCGCACAGCTGCCACAATGGATTAAAATGGATTATTTGTTTTTGGCGGCGATGCAATCTCTGTGATGGCCGATTGGCCACCTTTTGTCGTGCACTCGAAGGTATGATCCCCCCCGTCGACCGGTGTCGTGTGGGTGGACAGTCCGGTCAAAATTCCAAAATGAATATATTCCTGTAAACAACTTTTAACAGGCAAACATTGGCTTTGGATTGTGTGTGTGTGTGGTGAATGACCTAATTCTGAAATGTCTGAAGTATGAGGCTCACAGAGATCCTTTGGGTGTATTTTCAGGGTCAAAAAAGACAAGGAAGTGGTCGAAACATGTCAAGGTACTAACACACAGCACTGGTCTGATTAAAAAAATAAAATTTAAAAAATTTAAAAATAAATAAAAATAATTTAAAAAAATTATCAAAAAAGACGAAATTGAGTTAAATCTATGGGAGAAAAAAACGATGCTTCTGAGTGGAACTCCAGTTTCAGACATAGTTCAGCTTCTTACACAGGTATGCACTGCGAGTGCTTTCTCATAGCATGAGTGATGGGAACTCCTTCTGTGTCTATCAATGCCTCTTGGTCATGTGGGGACATCTCATCAGTCAGTTCTAAAGGGGTCTGCCTGTTAAAAAGATAAAACCGCATCTCATTATCAACAAAACAATGTAGGGGATGGAAGCATTAATCAATTCTTCTAGGTCCTAGGAGATGTATGATAACAGCAGCCCGAAGGCATCGGTGAACACAGAAAAACAGAAGTGAGTAAGGGGTTGGCTCATAATATTCTTTGTGAGTCAGTCAAAGCACGTAAGGACTGTGTTGTTGGCCTCAGTTCAGAACCTCGCAGGGTTAAATGACAAAACAAGGGAATGTAGAGCTCAACCGAGGTCACCCATGCCTAAGCCTGAAGCCTTATAAAGGATCTTTGTCCTAATCCTGGAGATGAACCCTAACCTTAACCTCTACACCCCTTAACCACCCCTTAAACTGGACTATGTTGGCAGAGGCCACCGAAATATACCCAGAATTGCCAGATTTACGTATTTTTTTTGATGGTATGTGAACTACTCAGTACGGCAGTATCTTCAGTAAACTGCCACCAGCAGTCACATGGGAACGCCATGTTTGTGAAATGAAACAAGAAGTCTAAGGGGTTGACTCGCTTTGACACAAGCCCCTATAGGCCATGTGCAGAACTGCATGAATGAACACACAGCACTGATATATATGTGTATATATATATATATATATATATATATATATGTGTGTATATATATATATATATATATATATATATACATATGTGTGTGTGTGTGTGTGTGTATATATATATATATATATATATATACACATATATAATAAGAGCCAGAATATTACATTCTATTTGTTTATTAATAGCAGCACTGCCTGTCTAATCAACCATGTATGTACATCACGCAGGATGAGTGTCAGTAAACGCAACACCGTCCTCCAGTTCCCACCGGGAGTAAGCGCATTTGCATACATCAGCGGCTCCTGCTTTGCGATGCCGAGCACATTCACAACCACAGTAACGAATTAGGAAGTTAATGCATACAAAGGAAGGAAGCGTTACAACAGGCCTGAGAGAAACGTAGTTGTTTCTGCTCTTTTTCTTGTGTTTGCACAGAGCAATTTGCAGCTAATTTGTCTGTCGAAGCCTTATTTTCAGAAAGAGTCCGGGGACTTTCCAGCATTACAGCGCTTGCAAGTTCAATTTCATTATCGGGGAACATTAGAGAACGACCAATCAGAGGCTGCCACAAGGTTTTTTTATCTCATATCCACTACACTGAACATGCTGGCAGTCAGTCTCTTTATTACAAAGTGCCAAATGTATTCTCTTAGTTACTACCATAATAATATTTTCAGTAGATAATATATTATTTACCATCTCTATGAATCCACTCAGCTACATAAATTCAATATAAATTTGCTGAATTGTTGCCGCATCATATGTGGTCAGGAGTGAGTCATTCATGATTTTCTAGTTGCGGGACGGAATGCAAAAGTTTTAGTTTTTTTACAAAATATTTTTAGTGTAAACATTTTTTTAGGCATGAAGAAAACAATCCCAAGGTAGCAACATTTTTGGTTAAAAATAGGCATGTATGCACAGACATACATATATATAATACATTCAAGGCCCTTTAATTTTGCTGAATTTTTGCATATGTGGTCAGATGTGAGTCATTCATAGTTTTCTAGTAGCGGGAAGGAATGCAAAATCTTGTCATTGTTACCAAATGTTTTTAGTGTAAACAAATTTTTAGACATGAAGAAAAAAAAACAAGTTAGCAACATTTTAGTTAAAGGCGGGGGCAGACCATCAGTGGCATCTCATGTGAGTGGCATGCAGCAGCAGCTCTGGCCCACTTGTCCCCCAGACTGAGAGAGACCATTTATGGGCCTTTGCGAGGGGAGAAGAGGACATGCATAAAACAAGGCTGCACCCCTGGGGTTAGTGTGTGGACAGGCAGCATGGACGCAGAAAATTTACTGACACAGAAAGCCTCTTATGAAATCAGGCGGACACACAGAAGATTGCGGATCTAGATGTAATGCAAGGAATAAAATACAGGTATGATCCAATTCATAGCTAAGAAAGCTAAAAAGCTAATACCGTGAAGCTAACATGTGTCCAAAAGGTCAATATTCTTAGACCTTTGAGTTCAAGTGCTACCAAAATCGGGATTCATCGGGGGTCTCTGTGATCTCGGTGATGCTCACGTTGAGTCCTGATTTAGGGCCTGTGTCCTTTGAAAGACGCGGCCTATGTAGACACAGCCTTTGAACACTTGCTGTTGTTGCTAAGCAACCTGAAAAACAAATGCGTACGCCACCTGCAAAAGTTCAGTTTGTGAGCTCCACAAATGATCCAAATCTAGGATCTTGGACGACTTCTTGTCTGGCCTAGCTGGGCTGGCCTATGCATGCGATGCGACCTATGTAGGTGTAGCCTTCGAAGGATGCTGCTGTTGTTCCCAGGCAACCTGAATTCAAATGCGTACTCCTCCTGTGAGGTCTACAAAGGATCCAGATTCAGGATCTTAGACGACCTCTTGTTGGAGTCAGCCTATAAATGCGTCCTTTGTAGGAGGCCTATGTAGGTGTAGCCTTTGAAGTTGCTGCTGTTGTTGCTAGGCAACATGACAACAAATGCGTAGTCCTGCTAGAGTTCAGTTTGTGAGGTTACAAAGGATCCAGATTCAGGATCTTGAACGACCTCTTGCCGGAGCTGGCCTACTAATGCATCCTTCGAAGGATGCGGCATGTGTAGGTGTAGCCTTTGAAGCATGCTGCTGCTGTTGCTAGGCAACCTGAATTCAAATGCGTACTCCTCCTGTGAGTTCACAAAGGATCCAGATTCAGGATCTTGGATGATGTTTTGTCGGAGTCGGCCTACAAATGCGTCCTTAGAAGGATGCTGTTGTTGTTGCCAGGCAACTTGAAAACAAATGCGTATGTAGCCTATGTAGGCTGCTTGGTGGTGGTGGGCGATCAATACGTCCACCGCGCGCCATCCATCTGTGATGCCTCCCTTCCCTGCATCCCACCGCATCCCCCCCAGACGAGACGAGAGCTCCCTCCATTTTTTTTTATAACTTCTAACTTCCCCTCCAATGAGGCTTACAGAAGAGAAAGGATATATAGAGAGAGAGAGCTTCTTCATTAGGCACCCGGGGAATCTTAATCAAAAAGCAATTTGCCCACTGCAATTGATTTGTGTCTCTACGTTGAGACATTAGTGTGAAAATCCCCCTCTGAACTGAACTGGTTGTCTTTACAGGTACTGTGAGAAAATGGAGGCTCTTCTTATTATTATTGGGAAGAATTTATCCTAAAAGCTGAAAGCAATATCGCAAAAATAGACTTCCTTATATATATATATATATATATATATATATATATATATATATATATATATATATATATTTCTGCATATATGACACATGACTCAAAACACCCCCCCCCCCCACAGTTGCTTAGTAATCCTAGACTTTACAATCTCAATACAAATATAATGGTATATTCGAATGAAAAAAAATGCAAATTAATTATTAATTTATTTCTAAAAATAAATTATATAAATAATAAACTAATTAAATAAATAATTGAATTAATTAATTAATTAATTATAAGTTAATAATAAAAAATAAATACAATTTTGTTAGAAATACAAAATGATGCAAATAAAATAAATTGAAACTGTAAAAAAATAATTACATTAAACAAATAAATAATAAAAACATTACATACAATACATACAAAATGTAAGAAATAAAAAAAACAAAACAATGAATACAAAAAATCTTTTATACCAAAATTAAAAAAATATATAATTATATTATGTTAATTATAAAAAAAAAAGTCACAGGAAATGTCTGACATTAATAATACATAAATACAATTTGTGAGAAATACAAATGTGCACAAACAGTGCAAACAGTGGCGCAGTGGTATAGCAGGGTTGTCTAGTAACCGGAAGGTTGGTGGTTCGATCCCAACTCCTCCCTAGTCACTGTTGTGTGTTCTTGGGCAAGACACTTCACCCTAGCCTGTGGCGCGCCTTGCTAGTCATTGTATGACACTGCTTGGCAGCAGCCGTAATGAATTTCCCTCTGGGATTAATACAGTATCTAAAACGGAGAAAAAAATTAAACTGTAAAAAAAAAAATACAAATGAATACAAAACTTTAGAATGTAAAAAATTTTACATATACTTTATAGTAAAAGTAATAATAATTATATCATGTTAATTATTTAAAAAAAGTCACAGGAAATTTCTTACTCAACTCAACTCAACTCAACTTTATTTATAGAGCACTTTAAAATCAACCAAGTTGGCCAAAGTGCTGTCCACAAATACAAAAGCATATAAAACACATGAAGATAAAAAAAAAAACAATAAAAACATAGTAAAAACATAAAACAGTAAAAGTCAACATCTCAGACTGAGTTAAAAGCCAAAGAGAAAAGGTATGTTTTCAAAGAGGATTTAAAAGCTACAAGAGAGTCAGCCTGCCTAATGTGCAGGGGCAGATTGTTCCATAGTTTGGGGGCAGTGACTGCGAAAGCACGATCCCCTCACGATTTCCTCTTTGTTTGTGGGACTATTAAAAGAGACTGATCTGCCGACCTGAGAGAGCGCGAGGGAGTGTATGGCTGAAGCAGGTCGGACAGATACTGTGGGACGAGGCCATTAAGACATTTAAAAACAAATAAAAGAATTTTAAAATCAATCCTAAAATGCACTGGGAGCCAATGAATGGAAGCTAAAACCGGACTGATGTGCTCAAATTTTTTGGTACCTGTTAAAAGTCGGGCTGCAGCGTTTTGAATTAATTGCAGACGAGACAGCAGCGTCTGGCTGAGCCCAACATAAAGTGCATTACAGTAGTCAAGTCTACATGAGATAAAAGCATGGATTAAAACCTCAAAGTGATGTCTTGATAAAAATGGCTTGACTTTGGCTAGTTGTCGTAAATGATAAAAACTGGACTTGACAACTGATTTGATCTGCACATCGAATTTCAGACCACTGTCCATTTTTACCCCCAGATTTGTGGCTGTTTGTGTCACATGTTGACTCAGAGGACCCAGATCCACATGAATTTTGGAAGCATCATGAGGGCCGAACAACATGACTTCAGTTTTTTCGTCATTTAGGCTGAGAAAGTTTAATGACATCCATGCCTTAATCTCTGCAATACACTCTAAAAGTTTGTCTAAACAAGAAGCCTCTCCCTGTTTTAGTGGCAGATAAATTTGACAGTCATCAGCATAACAGTGAAATGTGACACCATGATTTCTGAAAATAGATCCAAGAGGAAGTATATACAGGGAGAAAAGAAGAGGGCCAAGTATAGAGCCTTGAGGAACGCCACACGTGAGAGGTGCTGCACGTGACTCCGCTGTTCCAAGTTGTACACAAAAGGTTCTCCCTGTTAGGAAGGACCTGAACCACTCTAAAGCACCACCTTGGATGTCCACCCAGTTCTCCAGGCGAGACAAGAGGATCTGATGGTCCACTGTATCGAAGGCTGCTGTTAGGTCCAACAGAACCAGTGCAACACAGTGACCGGCATCTGAAGCTAAAAAAACATCATTAAAAACCCTCAACAGTGCTCACTCCGTACTGTGACGGGTTCTAAACCCAGACTGAAACATCTCTAGAATGTGGTGCCCCTCTAAAAAAGAATTCAGCTGACGGTAGACAATTTTCTCCAGAATTTTAGAAAGAAATGGAAGTTTAGAAATTGGCCTAAAATTAGAAAGCACAGAAAGATCTAGGCCAGGCTTTTTAACCAGTGGTGTCACCACCGCATGCTTAAAACTCACAGGTACACTCCCACTTGACAAACTGCTGTTTATGATGTTAAGCAAATGTGGTGCCAGAGTAGAGCAGACCTCTTTAAAAAGACGAGGTGGGACTGGATCACAGGGAGACCCAGCTGGTTTCATATGATCCATTATGTCTCTCAGAAAGGGCAGGCTGACATGCTCAAACTGGTTGAACACAGCCGAGCATGTGGCAGAGATGGAAGGATCATAAGAAGGGAGAGTAATCAGGGCCCTAGTGCTCACAACCTTGTTGATAAAAAAGCTCAAGAAGTTCTCACATACGGTACTTCAGTGGAATTCTCCAAGTAAAATGACTGTGGAGCATTAAGAACAGAATTTACAGTTTTAAACAAAACACGAGGATCGTGACAATTAGATAAAATAATATCAGAAAGATATTTGGTTTTTGCAGCCTTAACAGTTCTCTGATAAAAACGCCAGCTGTCTCTCAACATCTGGAAAGACACCTGTAGCTTGTCCTTCTTCCACTTTCACTCTGCTCTCCTGCACTCGCGCCTGGCAGCGCGTGTAGCGTCATTTATCCACGCCTTAGGTCGGGGTTTGGAAGGCCTTGTTTTTAGTGGAGCCACAGCATCGAGCACAGTTTGGCATGTTGAGTTAAAATAAGAGGAAAGAGCCTCAACATCACAATTTGAGCCCAAATCTTCAGTTGGGCTGAACACTGAGTTAAATGCTGTGGAGAACTGAGCAGCAGTGGAAGAGTTAATAATATGACTGCGCTGCACAGGAGCGCGAGGTTTGACTGTGTGACAGGGCAGAGGTACCTCAAACACAACAGGCATGTGGTCCGAGAACACAGCATCACAAACCTCTAGGCTACAAACAGTAAAACCATGGGATAAAACAAGATCAAGCGTGTGTCCGTGTTCGTGTGTAGGACCAGACACATGCTGAACGAGATTAAAAGAATCAATGAGATGTAAGAAGTCTTTAGCCAATGGCCTAACAGGACAGCACACATGGATATTAAAATCCCCAGCTATTAAAACTCGATCATATTTAGGCATTAATCCTGACAAGAAGTCAGCAAAGTCATCAACAAAGTCTTTACAGTACTTGGGAGGTCTGTATATGACGGCGCACAACACTGGAGAGACAGAGCCCAGCTCAAGTAAATTCAACTCGAAGCTGGAGTAAGGAGTCGGCGAGAGCTGTTTACAAATGTAGCTCTCCCTGTAAACAGTCACTATGCCTCCTCCGCGACCTGACGTCCTGGGAGAGTTGAAGTATGAGCAGTCAGGTGGCAAAAGTTCACAAAGAGCACTGGACTCACCGGTAGTCATCCATGTTTCTGTTACGCACAGAAAATCCAACCGGCGCGACGTAAAGAAATCCTTAAGGATAAAAGTTTTGTTGGCTAGTGATCTAGCATTCACCAGGGCCATAATGACCGGAGCTGGAGCCGGTGTTCCAGTTTAACTGGGGATCATGTTGACTGGTGATATTTGTTTACATTCCAGGCAACCAGATGTGCTTGGTGTTGGCCTCCGCAGATTCATCACAATCCGAGACCACTCCTATGCTGTGTGGCCGTCAAATGTTGCAAGATATAGATATACGCGTTGAATAAAAACAGCCGTCCTGTCGATACCGTGCACAGAAAGTAATGAAAACGTGCTTATAAAACAAAACAGCCACATGTATAAATAAAGCCCCATGCGGGATTCGAAACTCTGCACAACAGCAATATGATTACCAACCCAGTGTCGTATTCTCTGCACCACGGACAAGCTACTGTCTCCTGTCGCTTTACCTGCACATATCTCCTTCACGGTGTTGGCCGTTCAACACACGTGAGTGATGCGGTGAACACGCCCATGTTAACCAGTGACAGTCACAACTTAACATGGGCAGATGACCCTCTTTAAAAGCGAAATAAACCAACACAAAGCAGCGTTTTTCACAGCGAAACTCAGCTATAGGGAAGAATACACAAGCACGGACACCGTCACGTTGAAAGGATTTGATGTGAACCATGTGAAATATGTAACTCTGGCCTTTTTGATTGGACCACCGAACTACAGCCACCATTCAAGACATAAGCAGCGCTGTGTGTCACAGCGACGCTGGTATTGTGAAGAACATTCAAAGACAACCACCACGACGTGACCAGAGTCCAGTTATCATATTCCATGGTGCCCTATAAAGGAGCTAAATGCAGCTTTATCCCAATATCTGTGGTTGATTCTGTCAGTCGCTCACATTTAGGCGGCGAGGTTAACGCGCCCATGTCAACTAGTGACAGTCACAACTTAACATGGGCAGACTTCTGCATCCTCAAAAACAAACGATCGTCTCTCACAGCAAACTCAGGTGATGTAAAAACACACAGACATGGCCACCGAGGACACAAACCGTCGGCTGACAACGTTTTTTGGGTTCGATGTAAACATTTAGAGCTAGTTTAAAGCTCTGTTTGATTACACTGCTGAGCCACAGACACCGGAAGCGAAATGCACCTTTCAAAATAAGAGCAGGTGGCATGATGCACAGCCACCCCAGAAGAAACTACTTGTACTTTTGTGTGTTTGTTTGATAACTACCGCAAACAATGTGTATCGTTAGTGCATACATACAAACAAACACAAGTAACGATACACATTGTGTGTAGTTTTGAAAGGTGCATGTGGACGGAAGGGTTAAAAAACAGAACGTAACACCATGTGTGGCTCTGATCCATATGGTTACACAGACTGGAACTACACCTGCACAGCGCGGCCCCCCGCTGTGAGCTCATCAGCGACTGCCCGCTGCATGCTGGGTGCCACCAATTCTGCATCAAAGCTCGGGTGTGAAGAAAAAAACATGGCTGCCATCCCAGTGGGCGACAGCTGTGGTCTATATGATCTCCATGCCCTCGACCTCCTCCCCAGCCCCCCTTCTCTGGCCCCTTCTTGATTGGCAGGATTTGTCTGCGGGGCCAATTAGCAGTGCACGCGCAATTACCCCAGGATACATGTGACCCTCTGAAATTGATTTAACACTTTGCCAGTCTGGAAGAAGATGACAATGACGAGAGGGGGTGGAATTGACCTGAATAGGGACTGATGAAGATGAAGAGGTTTCCTCCCGCAGGGAGCTGCAGGACCTCCCATTCACATCCCATCAGGGTGGATGATGACACATTAGAAGCACACAATGCTGTGAACAAATGACTCTTACACTCTGTTGACACATGTTCATTACAGCAATAGAAAGTCTTTCATGTGGTGGTTGAGCAATCTAAGTGTGTGTGCGTGTGACCTGCACCTACGCTCTTCAACTCCACTTCAAATCTCGGATAGACTGTACACAACGACAGATGACATGAGAGCTGGATCGCCCACTCGTGACTGGAGATGACAACAGGTCATAAGCCCCGCCCCTAATGTTAGCTAATGGAACATGTATGCGCAGACTCTAGTTCCAAGATGGCGGATTTAGGGGTTTCATGTAAAGTTTTTTTTTTTACATAATAATATGAATATTGTGTTTTCCGAAGAATGTACTGTTAATTGTCAAGTCTGCTATATGTGCTGGACATACAGAGAATCGAAATTGTGTTACTCTTCACTCCGCAACACATAACATATAACTAAAAACTCAAGATGAATATAAAGTGTAACAAAATGTACCTACAATGAGGCACACACAAAATACAAGGCACAAAATGAAGGCACAATGCAGTGAGAGTGCAAAAGATGTATAGCGCAAGACAGTGCAGTCGGCATAATGTAAACAGTCCAGGAATGGTTTAACTTATAACGGCTTATTTGAGACTGGTATGAGAGTGCAAAAGATGTAATGGTGCAAGACAGTGCAGTTGGCATAATGTAAACAGTCCAGGAATTGTTTAAGTTATAGCAGCTTATATGAGACTGGTATGACATGTCTAAGGTGAAAGAGAATGCACAGGGTACAAGTGGCTGGTACAAGAGTTCCTATCTTGGGGAGGGGGGGGGGTGTCAGGGTCAGGGTCCTTTTGTAGAGGAAAAGGGGGAGAAAGTGGGGCACAGCAGGGAGAGAGTTCAGCTTCCTGACAGCCTGGTGGATGAAGCTGTCCCTCAGTCTGCTGGTCCTGGCCCGGAGGCTGCGCAGTCTCTTTCCTGATGGCAGCAGACTAAAGAAGCGGTGGGTGGGCTCTCCTGTGATGCGGAGGGCCTTTCGGGTGAGACAGCTGTCGTAGTGGTCTTGGAGGGAGGGGAGAGGGACGCCGATGATCCTCTCTTCTTCCTGCAGGTGGCGGAGCAGGCTCCATACCACACAGTGATGCAGCTGGGCAGGATGCTCTCAACAGCCCCTCTGTAGAAGGGGCACAGGATGGAGGGAGGGGCTCCGGCTCTTTTGAGCTTGCGGAGGAAGTAGAGGCGCTGCTGTGCCTTCTTGGTCAGTGATGCTGTGTTGTTAGTCCAGGAGAGGTCCTCAGTGATGTGCACACCCATTTTACAATATTTAGGGCCCAAGCACCGAGTGGTGCGAAGGCCCTATTGTAATTGCTGTGTTTATTAGGGCCCGAGCACCGAGTGGTGCGAAGGCCCTATTGTAATTGCGGGTATTATTATTAGGGCCCGAGCACCAAGTGGTGCGAAGGCCCTATTGTAATTGCTGTGTTTATGATTATTAGGGCCCGAGCACCGAATGGTGCAAGAGCCCTATTGAAATGCAAGCGTTTATTTGGGCCCGAGCATCGAATGGTGCAAGATCCCTATTGAAATGCAAGCGTTTCCTATTAGGGTCCGAGCACCAAATGGTGCAAGAGCCCTATTGAAACCCTTAGGATTATTATTAGTTAGGGCCCGAGCACCGAATGGTGCAAGAGCCCTATTGAAACCCTAGAGTTTATTATTTTTTTTCATTTGCACATGCAAATGCACATGTGTATCACCTCAAGACGCACAAAAAAGTCTCTTGGACCCCCCCCTCCAAACCCAACAGGAAGTCCGCCATCCTCAATTTTATGGCCATTTTTGGCAATTTGTGACCCTGCTACAAAACTTTTCATGCCTCACATACTTCATCCAATCAAGCTGAAAATCACTGTGTCCACTCAGGACACCATAGGGAATAGACGCATTCCAACACTCTTTCAAAAGTATTACCGTGTGGCGCGGGTGTGGCCTCAAAGTTGACCATTCACCATTACAAGGGAACTCACTGTATTTTATTCAGTACTACCCATATACTTTATGCAATGTGGACAAAATCTTACAGTACTGCTATGGACCCGAGTCTGAACAGATATATATGCTAATAGGATGATACGGTCATAGCGCCACCTACTGCTAACAGGAAAGTTTGGTTGTAAACATGTGTTTGTTGTACATCTCTGCAAATGAGAGAAGAGGAGAGCATAGGACAGGAGAGTATAAGAGATAAGAACATAGGAGAGAAGACAGCGATAGCTCCGCGGATCGCAAGGTCTGTGAGGGCCCGCAATGCTGCTTGCAGCTTTAATTAGGGCCCGAGCACCGAGTGGTGTGAAGGCCCTATTGTAATTGTAAGTATTATTAGGGCCCGAGCACCGAGTGGTGCGAAGGCCCTATTGTAATTGTAAGTGTTATTAGGGCCCGAGCACCGAGTGGTGCGAAGGCCCTATTGTAATTGCTGGTATTATTAGGGCCCGAGCACCGAGTGGTGCGAAGGCCCTATTGTAATTGCTGTGTTTATTATTAGGGCCCGAGCACCGAGTGGTGCGAAGGCCCTATTGTAATTGCTGTGTTTATTATTAGGGCCCGAGCACCGAAAGGTGCAAGAGCCCTATTGAAATGCAAGCGTTTATTATTCTCTTTTTTTCTTCCGCGTCATTCGACGCAAATTTGACCCCCTGAATGTGCTCAAAAACTCACCAACTTTGGCACACAGGTCTGGTTCGCGCAAAATGGCGATCTGAAACTGTCGCCACGACAGTGACTTGCAAAATGGCTCTACAGCGCCCCCTGGAATTTCAAAAAATTCAGCGTAACAGCTACAACCATGATAATTGGTACGCTGATGTATCGCCTCATGCCAGGAAACATGCCTTTGGAAATAAAATTCCACCCCCTACAGGGCGTCGGCCATCTTGGAAAAACCACGCCACGTTCCAATTTGCACACCCCGCATTTTCGCGAACTCCTCCTAGGGGAATTGCTTGATACGGCTGAAAATTGGTGTGCTTGCCGTTAAGGGGTCAGGGGCCAAAAGTTATCAAAAACGCAGCACTTCCTCACTCGGTCTGACCGTGGCGCCACCAGGAAGTTGACCCTTCACCAACGCACACGAAATGGATGTGTTTGTGGCTGTATCTCCCACATACTTCATCCAATGTGGATGAGAAAAATCAGGCATGCTGAGCCTGTCGTTCTGAACAGATTGATATGCTAATGACCAGAAACTCTCATAGCGCCACCTACTGGCGGTATGAATTGTGTTCAGTCTGATTTCCATTTTCCACACCTCGTATTTCAACGAACTCCTCCTAGGGAAATACTCTGACAGACCTGAGATTTGGTCACCTGGTTTTGAAGACATGGCTGAGCAAAAGTTATCAAAAACGCAGCTCGATGTTACACCGTGTGGGCGGGGCCTCGCCACAAAGGTGACCCTTCGCCACCATAGAGAAAGCTGCTGTGTTTCTTGATTTGTTCATCCTACCTGCCTCTTACTCTATCATGATATCAGCCCCTGTACACCTTTTCATATCACCTCATCGTCACATTTGGGTGTGGCCACAAGGCTCGGTAGCGCCCCCTTGAATGAGATCTGCTTCCCCGTTTGACCTAAAGACATGAAAATTGGTACGCATATGTATCACCTCTAGACAAGACAAAAAGTCTCTTGGAGGTATCCTCTAAAACGCACAGGAAGTCCGCCATTTTACAATACCTGCGCCATTTTGCAGTTTTCAGTCCCCGCACTTTTACGAACTCCTCCTAGAGGATTTCTCCAATCCACCTGAAACTTGGTCTTCTTACTCTTAAGGCATTAGGGACCAAAAGTTATCAAAAACGCAGCACTTCGTCACGCGGTCTGGCC
The DNA here is from genome assembly GCF_900634625.1 of Parambassis ranga. Lineage (NCBI taxonomy): Eukaryota > Metazoa > Chordata > Actinopteri > Ambassidae > Parambassis > Parambassis ranga. The sequence goes on along the minus strand of NC_041023.1, from coordinate 36,594,038 downwards.
GTGGCGCCGCCACAAAGTTGACCCTTCGCCAACGCACAGGAAATACATGTATTTTTGGCTGTATCTCCCTCATACTTCATCCTATGTGGATGAAACTTTACAGTCATGCTTAACATCGGACGCTGCACAGACTGACATGCTGACATGCTACGGTCACTGCGCCACCTACTGACCGGAGGACCTGTCTTTTGTACATGTGTGTTTTGCTCGTGCCGGTACAGCTGGGAGAGAGGTCGTGGGACGATAGGGTAGGCGGCAGCTGCTGGTCCCGCGGACCGCAAGGGCTGCGAGGGCCCGTCATCGCTGCTTGCAGCTTTAATTAGGGCCCGAGCACCGAGTGGTGCGAAGGCCCTATTGTAATTGCTGTGTTTATTATTATTAGGGCCCGAGCACTGAGTGGTGCGAAGGCCCTATTGTAATTGCTGTGTTTATTCTTATTATTTGCCTGCCTGTTTAACTGCATTTTTCACCCCTTTGCCATGCACGAAAACTCACGAAACTTTGCACACTCATCAGGGGTGGCGAAAAATTAGATATTTTGTGGTCGCTGCAAAGGGGCGGGGCAAAATGGCTCTACAGCGCCCCCTTGAAATTCTCAAAACACCCCTCGCATTTGGCTTAGTTTGGAGTAGGTGCACGAAAATCGGTACACATGTTTATCATACCAAGATGCACCAAAAAGTCTCTTGACACCATGACCTTAACCCAACAGGAAGTCCGCCATCTTGGATGGAAAATGGCGATTTTGGCGATTTACACCATTGGTATGTGAGCGAACTCCTCCTAGAGCTGTTGCCCGATTGACCTGAAATTTGCTGGAGGTCACCTAAAGGACCTGCTGATCAAAAGTTATCAAAAGCTTTTCTCTAACTTACAGGGCGTGGCCTCTGTGGCTCGCCAAAGTCTGGCGACGATTCATGATTTCGCCATGTAATTTTGAACGGCTCTCACGCCTGCATACTTTATCCAAACGTCTTCAAACTTTATGAGCATGACGAGGGCTCCGCCCTGAACACCTCCATATGTTGAAACCCTTACTTACTCGTGGCGCCCCCTCCTGGTAACAGGAAATGGCCTCTTTTGACTCTGACGTGTACTGCTCCTACATAGTTGACAGCATCAATTTCATTTCACCTCTAGAACCTTCCCAACTAGTTGGTGAAGCTACACTATGAAGGCCGTGAAGCTGCGTGCAATGGTGTCCGTGTGGCGGGGCGCCAACTGCCGATCCTTCGCCGTGAGATTACGTTTGAGTATTTAATGACCTTAACGACCTTCTATGATCATGAAAATTCATACACACATTCTCGGGGGCATGTACTAGCAACTGATGGGGGTCTCATAAGTGGGCGGGGCAAAATGGCTCAATGGCGCCCCCTTGAATTTTTAAAATACTCCTCTCCATAGGGGTTTTTTTTGGAGTAGGAAGACAAAAATCGACACACACACAGAACACGTCCAGGCGCACATAAAAGTCTCTTGCACCATTGATCTAGACCACACAGGAAGTCAGCCATTTTGATTTAGGCGGTCAAATTTCAGCGATTTCCACCTTTGGTATGCGGACGAACTCCTCCTAGGGATTTCGACCGATTGACTTCACATTCGGTCGCTGTCACCTAGAGACCATGCTGATCAAAAGTTATCAAAAGCTTTTCTCTAAGTTAAAGGGCGTGGCCGCTGTGGCGTCACTTCGCCATTCATACACGAACAGCTCTCTCTCCTACATACTTGCTCCAAACGGCTTCAAACTTTCTGCACGTAGTCAGCGCCCCTCCCTGAACGTCTCTATGTCATCATGATCTATGGCGCTCCCTTGTGGTGGAAACAGGAAGTGCCATGTTCTTCACTGACATGCACTCTGTTAAATCCTTCCCTGTCATTACACAGCCAAATGAGGATCACAGATTTGAAGTCCTACAGAGACAACTGTGTGGATTCCTGTATCATGCTGCCCGTGGCGGTGGCAACTGTTGAACCTTCGCCATGAAACATCAACTGCTTATAACTTCGCCGTGCATCGTCCTAGCGTCCTCAAATTTTTTTCATGTCCTAACGGTCCGTCCCCCCACACGTCTGCATGCTCATGAGTCACCTGCACAGCGCCACCTACAGGAAACCGGAAGTAACTGCTTCTGGACATTTTTCATGTATGAATCAAATGTTTTTTGAGGTTTGATGCACAGACGGGTCTCCACTATTCTCATGGTGTCTGGCTCCACCCAGTGGACACATACGGTACTGCAACTGATATAACTCCACCACGGATGCTCCTAAAATCCTCAAATTTTTTACATGTGATACAGACCCGATCCCGACCCCGTGTGGACATCTGTGGACAGCACCACCTACTGTAAAGAGGAGGTTACTGCACACTAACAATTTTTACATATATTGACAGATTTGGAGCTCTGACATGTCTCGGCTTCTGTCTGTTGCTTTTTTCCCACCGCTGACATAATCGCCGCAGCTTGTGGGGAAAGCGGGGGGAGAGGAGGGACAATGTGACGGGGAGGGGGCGGTCGCATGGAGTGCGAGGGCCCGATCATCGCTGCTTGCAGCTTTAACTATGTTTGTTTTTTGAGATTTTATTTATTTTTCACTAAAATTGACTCCTATTTACCGAGATTTAAAAAATTGGTAAATTAAAAAAAAATGCAGAAAGGAATAAAATAATAATAAATGTATTATGATTTTTCATTATTATTTTTCCAGGTTCTTACAGAACAGCTGTTCTTACAGTTAGTAACAATAATAATTTTACATGATTAATTATTTATTCATTCAAATATTTAAAAAATATATTAAAAAACATTTAAAAAATATATTTATTTAAAAAATTAACAGCATGCTAATAAGAGACCTTGCGATCCGCGGGGCTATCGCTGTCTTCTCTCCTATGCTTTTGTCTCCTATACTCTCCTGTGCTATGCTCTCCTCTCCTCTCATTTGCAGAGATGTACAACAAACACATGTTTACAACCAATCTTTCCTATTAGCAGTAGGTGGCGCTATGACCGTATCATCCTATAAGCATATATATCTGTTCAGACTTGGGGCCATAGCAGTACTGTAAGATTTTTTCCACATTGCATAAAGTATATGGGTAGTACTGCATAAAACACAGCGAGTTCCTTTGTAATGGCGAATGGTCAACTTTGAGGCCACACCCCCACCACACCGTAACACTTTTGAAAGAGTTTTGGAATGCGCCTATTCCCTATGGTGTCCTGAGTGGACACAGTGAATTTCAGCTCAATTGGATGAAGTATGCAGGGCGTGAAAAGTTTTGAAGCAGGGTCACAAATAGGCAAAAAATGGCCACAAAAGTTAAAATGGCGGACTTCCTTTTGGGTTTGGAGGGGGAGTCCAAGAGACTTTTTTGTGCTTCTTGGGGTGATACACATATGTGCTAATTTTCATGATCCTGTGTCAAACTGGGCAGTGGGGCTACGCGTTAGGGCAAAAAATACAGGGAGTTCCTTTGTAATGGCGAATGGTCAACTTTGAGGCCACTCCCCCACCACACCGTGAGACTTTTGTAAGAGTTTTGGAATGCGTCTATTCCCTATGGTGTCCTGAGTTGACACAGTGAGTTTTAGCTCAATTGGAGGAAGTATGCGAGGCGTGAAAAGTTTAGCAGGGTCACAAATCGCCAAAAATTAACAGAAATTTCAAAATCGCGGACTTCATGTTGGGTTTGTAGGGTGGGTCCAAGAGACTTTTTTGTGTATCTTGGGGTGATACACATGTGTGCCAATTTTCATGACCCTACTCAAAACAGGCCAGGGGGGCAGGCAGAAAAACCTATTTAAACACAACATTTTGTGTAGCCAGTAGGTGGCGCTCTGTCAAAGCCTCAATATTGTTGTATAGATGTGTTTAGGGTCAGACTCTGATCATACATGTGACATTTGGTACAGATCGGACAGAAAACGAAGAAGTTATAGCGACTTCCTGTTTCCTCTGAAATGGTGAAACTTTGAGGCCATGCCCCGGTCACACCGTCAGACTTTTGTAAGAGTTTTGGAATGCGTCTATTCCCTATGGTGTCCTGAGTGGACACGGTGACTTTCAGCTTAATCCGATGAAGTATGCGAGGCGTGAAAAGTTTTGCAGCAGGGTCACACATCGCCAAAAATGGCCACAAACTTTCAAATGGCGGACTTCCTGTTGTGTTTGGAGGGGGGGTCCAAGAGAGTTTTTTGTGCGTCTTGAGGTGATACATATGTGTGCCAATTTTCATAATCCTGTGTCAAACCGACCACAGGGGCTACACGTTGGGGGCGCTATAGAGTCATTTTCCTATGTGCGTTTCAAAACTCAGCAAATTTCAAAATTTTTCAGGCGAATGAATTTTTCTACCAAGTTTGGTGAGTTTTTGGGCATGTTAAGGCCTCCAAAAATGCGATCTCGAAGGGGGAAAAAAAAAAAAAAAAAAAAAAAAAAAAAAATTAAAGCTGCAAGCAGCATTGCGGGCCCTCGCGCACCTTGCGATCCGCAGGGTCATCGCAGTCTTCTCTCCTATGCTCTCGTCTCCTATACTCTCCTGTGCTATGCTCTCCTCCTCTTATTTCCACAGAGATACAACGAACACATGTTTACAACCAAACTTTCCTGCTACCAGTAGGTGGCGCTATGACCGTATCATCCTATTAGCATATATATCTGTTCAGACTCGGGTTCATAGCAGTACTGTAAGATTTTGTCCACATTGCATAAAGTATATGGGTAGTACTGCATAAAACACAGCGAGTTCCTTTGTAATGGCGAACGGTCAACTTTGAGGCCACTCCCCCGCCACACGGTAATACTTTTGAAAGAGTTTTGGAATGCATCTATTCCCTATGGTGTCCTGAGTAGACACAGTGAATTTCAGCTCAATTGCATGAAGTATGTGAGGCGTGAAAAGTTTTGAAGCAGGGTCAAAAAAAGGCAAAAAATTGCCACAAAAGTCAAAATGGCGGACTTCCTGTTGGGTTTGGAGGCGGGGTCCAAGAGACTTTTTTGTGCGTCTTGGGGTGATACACGTGTGCTAATTTTCATGAACCTGTGTCAAACTGGCCAGCGGGGCTACACATTAGGGCAAAAAATACAGGGAGTTCCTTTGTAATGGCGAATGGTCAACTTTGAGGCCACGCCCCCAACACACCGTAAGACTTTTGTAAGAGTTTTGGAATGCGTCTATTCTGTATCGTGTCCTGAGTGGACACAGTGATTTTCAGCTTGATTGGATGAAGTATGCGAGGCGTGAAAAGTTTTGTAGCAGGGTCACAAATCGCCAAAAATTAACAGACATTTCAAAATGGCGGACTTCCTGTTGGGTTTGGAGGGGGGGTCCAAGAGACTTTTTTGTGCGTCTTGGGGTGATAAACATGTGTGCCAATTTTCGTGACCCTACTCAAACCGGCCAGAGGGGCTACGCGTTGGGGGCGCTATAGAGGCATTTTTATATGTGCATTTCAAAAGTCAGCAAATTTCAAAATTTTTCGGGCGAATGAATTTTTCTACCAAGTTTGGTGAGTTTTTGGGCATGTTAAGGCCTCCAAAAATGCGATCTTGGAGGGGGAAAAAAAAAAAAAAAAAAAATTAAAGCTGCAAGCAGCATTGCGGGCCCTCGCGCACCTTGCGATCCGCGGGGTCATCGCAGTCTTCTCTCCTATGCTCTTGTCTCCTATACTCTCCTGTCCTATGCTCTCCTCTTATTTCCACAGAGATACAACGAACACATGTTTACAACCAAACTTTCCTGCTACCAGTAGGTGGCGCTATGACCGTATCATCCTATTAGCATATATATCTGTTCAGACTCGGGTCCATAGCAGTACTGTAAGATTTTGTCCACATTGCATAAAGTATATGGGTAGTACTGCATAAAACACAGCGAGTTCCTTTGTAATGGCGAACGGTCAACTTTGAGCCACTCCCCCGCCACACGGTAATACTTTTGAAAGAGTTTTGGAATGCATCTATTCCCTGTGGTGTCCTGAGTGGACACAGTGAATTTCAGCTCAATTGCATGAAGTATGTGAGGCGTGAAAAGTTTTGAAGCAGGGTCACAAATAGGCAAAAAATGGCCACAAAAGTCAAAATGGTGGACTTCCTGTTGGGTTTGGAGGGGGGGTCCAAGAGACTTTTTTGTGCGTCTTGGGGTGATACACATGTGTGCTAATTCTCATGATCCTGTGTCAAACTGGCCAGCGGGGCTACGCATTAGGGCAATAAATACAGTGAGTTCCTTTGTAATGGCGAATGGTCAACTTTGAGGCCACGCCCCCGCCACACCGTCAGACTTTTGTAAGAGTTTTTGAATGCGTCTATTCCCTATGGTGTCCTGAGTGGACACAGTGAGTTTTAGCTCATTTGGATGAAGTATGCGAGGCGTGAAAAGTTTTGTAGGAGGGTCACAAATCGCCAAAAATTAACAGAAATTTCAAAATTGCGGACTTCCTGTTGGGTTTGGAGGGGGGGTCCAAGAGACTTTTTTGTGCATCTTGGGGTGATACACATGTGTACCAATTTTCATGACCCTACTCAAAACAGGCCAGGGGGGCAGGCAGAAAAACCTATGAAAACACAACATTTTGTGTAGCCAGTAGGTGGCGCTCTATCAAAGCCTCAATATTGTTGTATAGATGTGTTTAGGGTCAGACTCTGATCATACATGTGACATTTCGTACAGATCGGACAGAAAACGAAGAAGTTATAGAGACTTTCTGTGTCCTCAGAAATGGTCAAACTTTGAGGCCACGCCCCGGCCACACCGTCAGACTTTTGTAAGAGTTTTGGAATGCGTCTATTCCCTATGGTGTCCTGAGTGGACACGGCGAATTTCAGCTCAATCCGTTGAAGTATGCGAGGCGTGAAAAGTTTGGCAGCAGGGTCACACATCGCCAAAAATGGCCACAAACCTTCAAATGGCGGACTTCCTGTTGGGTTTGGAGGGGGGGTCCAAGAGACTTTTTTGTGCGTCTTGAGGTGATACATATGTGTGCCAATTTTCATAATCCTGTGTCAAACCGGCCAGAGGGGCTACGCGTTGGGGGCGCTATAGAGCCATTTTATATGTGCATTTCAAAAGTCAGCAAATTTCAAAATTTTTCGGGCGAATGAATTTTTCTACCAAGTTTGGTGAGTTTTTGGGCATGTTAAGGCCTCCAAAAATGCGATCTCGGAGGGGGAAAAAAAAAAAAAATTAAAGCTGCAAGCAGCATTGCGGGCCCTCGCGCACCTTGCGATCCGTGGGGTCATCGCAGTCTTCTCTCCTATGCTCGCGTCTCCTATACTCTCCTGTGCTATGCTCTCCTCCTCTCATTTCCACAGATATACAACAAACACATGTTTACAACCAAACTTTCCTGCTACCAGTAGGTGGCGCTATGACCGTATCATCCTATTAGCATATATATCTGTTTAGACTCGGCTCCATGGCAGTACTGTAAGATTTTGTCCACATTGCATAAAGTATATGGGTAGTACTGCATAAAACACAGCGAGTTCCTTTGTAATGGCGAATGGTCAACTTTGAGGCCACTCTCCCGCCACACGGTAATACTTTTGAAAGAGTTTTGGAATGCGTCTATTCCCTATGGTGTCCTGAGTGGACACAGTGAATTTCAGCTCAATTGCATGAAGTATGTGAGGCGTGAAAAGTTTTGAAGCAGGGTCACAAATAGGCAAAAAATGGCCACAAAAGTCAAAATGGTGGACTTCCTGTTGGGTTTGGAGGGGGGGTCCAAGAGAGTTTTTTGTGCGTCTTGGGGTGATACACATGTGTGCTAATTCTCATGATCCTGTGTCAAACTGGCCAGCGGGGCTACGCATTAGGGCAATAAATACAGTGAGTTCCTTTGTAATGGCGAATGGTCAAGTTTGAGGCCACGCCCCCGCCACACCGTCAGACTTTTGTAAGAGTTTTTGAATGCGTCTATTCCCTATGGTGTCCTGAGTGGACACAGTGAGTTTTAGCTCATTTGGAGGAAGTATGCGAGGCGTGAAAAGTTTTGTAGGAGGGTCACAAATCGCCAAAAATTAACAGAAATTTCAAAATTGCGGACTTCCTGTTGGGTTTGGAGGGGGGGTCCAAGAGACTTTTTTGTGCATCTTGGGGTGATACACATGTGTACCAATTTTCATGACCCTACTCAAAACAGGCCAGGGGGGCAGGCAGAAAAACCTATGAAAACACAACATTTTGTGTAGCCAGTAGGTGGCGCTCTGTCAAAGCCTCAATATTGTTGTATAGATGTGTTTAGGGTCAGACTCTGATCATACATGTGACATTTCGTACAGATCGGACAGAAAACGAAGAAGTTATAGAGACTTTCTGTGTCCTCAGAAATGGTCAAACTTTGAGGCCACGCCCCGGCCACACCGTAAGACTTTTGTAAGAGTTTTGGAATGCGTCTATTCCCTATGGTGTCCTGAGTGGACACGGCAAATTTCAGCTCGATCCGTTGAAGTATGCGAGGCGTGAAAAGTTTGGCAGCAGGGTCACACATCGCCAAAAATGGCCACAAACCTTCAAATGGCGGACTTCCTGTTGGGTTTGGAGGGGGGGTCCAAGAGACTTTTTTGTGCGTCTTGAGGTGATACATATGTGTGCCAATTTTCATAATCCTGTGTCAAACCGGCCAGAGGGGCTACGCGTTGGGGGCGCTATAGAGCCATTTTTATATGTGCATTTCAAAAGTCAGCAAATTTCAAAATTTTTCGGGCGAATGAATTTTTCTACCAAGTTTGGTGAGTTTTTGGGCATGTTAAGGCCTCCAAAAATGCGATCTCGGAGGGGGAAAAAAAAAAAAAAAAAAAAAAAATAATAATCCTAAGGGTTTCAATAGGGCTCTTGCACCATTCGGTGCTCGGGCCCTAAAAATTAAAGCTGCAAGCAGCATTGCGGGCCCTCGCGCACCTTGCGATACGCGGGGTCATCGCAGTCTTCTCTCTTATGCTCTTGTCTCCTATACTCTCCTGTGCTATGCTCTCCTCCTCTCATTTCCACAGATATACAACAAACACATGTTTACAACCAAACTTTCCTGCTACCAGTAGGTGGCGCTATGACCGTATCATCCTATTAGCATATATATCTGTTTAGACTCGGCTCCATGGCAGTACTGTAAGGTTTTGTCCACGTTGCATAAAGTATATGGGTAGTACTGCATAAAACACAGCGAGTTCCTTTGTAATGGCGAACGGTCAACTTTGAGGCCACTCCCCCACCACACGGTAATACTTTTGAAAGAGTTTTGGAATGCGTCTATTCCCTATGGTGTCCCGAGTGGACACAGTGAATTTCAGCTCAATTGCATGAAGTATGCGAGGCATGAAAAGTTTTATAGCAGGGTCAGAAAACGGTAAAAATTACAAAAAAAAATCAAAATGGTGGACTTCCTGTTGGGTTTGGAGGGGGGGTCCAAGAGACTTTTTTGTGCGTCTTGGGGTGATACACATGTGTGCTAATTCTCATGATCCTGTGTCAAACTGGCCAGCGGGGCTACGCGTTAGGGCAATAAATACAGTGAGTTCCTTTGTCATGGCGAATGGTCAACTTTGAGGCCACGCCCCCGCCACACCGTCAGACTTTTGTAAGAGTTTTGGAATGCGTCTATTCCCTATGGTGTCCTGAGTGGACACAGTGAGTTTTAGGTCATTTGGATGAAGTATGCGAGGCGTGAAAAGTTTTGTAGGAGGGTCACAAATCGCCAAAAATTAACAGAAATTTCAAAATTGCGGACTTCCTGTTGGGTTTGGAGGGGGGGTCCAAGAGACTTTTTTGTGCATCTTGGGGTGATACACATGTGTACCAATTTTCATGACCCTACTCAAAACAGGCCAGGGGGGCAGGCAGAAAAACCTATGAAAACACAACATTTTGTGTAGCCAGTAGGTGGCGCTCTGTCAAAGCCTCAATATTGTTGTATAGATGTGTTTAGGGTCAGACTCTGATCATACATGTGACATTTCGTACAGATCGGACAGAAAACGAAGAAGTTATAGAGACTTTCTGTGTCCTCAGAAATGGTCAAACTTTGAGGCCACGCCCCGGCCACACCGTCAGACTTTTGTAAGAGTTTTGGAATGCGTCTATTCCCTATGGTGTCCTGAGTGGACACGGCGAATTTCAGCTCAATCCGATGACGTATGCGAGGCGTGAAAAGTTTGGCAGCAGGGTCACACATCGCCAAAAATGGCCACAAACCTTCAAATGGCGGACTTCCTGTTGGGTTTGGAGGGGGGGTCCAAGAGACTTTTTTGTGCGTCTTGAGGTGATACATATGTGTGCCAATTTTCATAATCCTGTGTCAAACTGGCCAGAGGGGCTACACGTTGGGGGCGCTATAGAGTCATTTTCCTATGTGCGTTTCAAACGTCAGCAAATTTCAAAATTTTTCGGGCGAATGAATTTTTCTACCAAGTTTGGTGAGTTTTTGGGCATGTTAAGGCCCCCAAAAATGCGATCTAAGGGGGGGAAAGAAAAAAAAAAAAAAAAAAATTAAAGCTGCAAGCAGCATTGCGGGCCCTCGCGCACCTTGCGATCCGCGGGGTCATCGCAGTCTTCTCTCCTATGCTCTTGTCTCCTATACTCTCCTGTCCTATGCTCTCCTCTTATTTCCACAGAGATACAACGAACACATGTTTACAACCAAACTTTCCTGCTACCAGTAGGTGGCGCTATGACCGTATCATCCTATTAGCATATATGTCTGTTCAGACTCGGGTCCATAGCAGTACTGTAAGATTTTGTCCACATTGCATAAAGTATATGGGTAGTACTGCATAAAACACAGCGAGTTCCTTTGTAATGGCGAACGGTCAACTTTGAGGCCACTCCCCCGCCACACGGTAATACTTTTGAAAGAGTTTTGGAATGCATCTATTCCCTATGGTGTCCTGAGTAGACACAGTGAATTTCAGCTCAATTGCATGAAGTATGTGAGGCGTGAAAAGTTTTGAAGCAGCGTCAAAAATAGGCAAACAATTGCCACAAAAGTCAAAATGGCGGACTTCCTGTTGGGTTTGGGGGCGGGGTCCAAGAGACTTTTTTGTGCGTCTTGGGGTGATACACATGTGTGCTAATTTTCATGAACCTCTGTCAAACTGGCCAGCGGGGCTACACATTAGGGCAAAAAATACAGGGAGTTCCTTTGTAATGGCGAATGGTCAACTTTGAGGCCACGCCCCCACCACACCGTAAGACCTTTGTAAGAGTTTTGGAATGCGTCTATTCCCTGTGGTGTCCTGAGTGGACACAGTGAATTTCAGCTCAATTGCATGAAGTATGTGAGGCGTGAAAAGTTTTGAAGCAGGGTCACAAATAGGCAAAAAATGGCCACAAAAGTCAAAATGGTGGACTTCCTGTTGGGTTTGGAGGGGGGGTCCAAGAGACTTTTTTGTGCGTCTTGGGGTGATACACATGTGTGCTAATTCTCATGATCCTGTGTCAAACTGGCCAGCGGGGCTACGCATTAGGGCAATAAATACAGTGAGTTCCTTTGTAATGGCGAATGGTCAACTTTGAGGCCACGCCCCCGCCACACCGTCAGACTTTTGTAAGAGTTTTTGAATGCGTCTATTCCCTATGGTGTCCTGAGTGGACACAGTGAGTTTTAGCTCATTTGGATGAAGTATGCGAGGCGTGAAAAGTTTTGTAGGAGGGTCACAAATCGCCAAAAATTAACAGAAATTTCAAAATTGCGGACTTCCTGTTGGGTTTGGAGGGGGGGTCCAAGAGACTTTTTTGTGCGTCTTGAGGTGATACATATGTGTGCCAATTTTCATAATCCTGTGTCAAACCGGCCAGAGGGGCTACGCGTTGGGGGCGCTATAGAGCCATTTTTATATGTGCATTTCAAAAGTCAGCAAATTTCAAAATTTTTCGGGCGAATGAATTTTTCTACCAAGTTTGGTGAGTTTTTGGGCATGTTAAGGCCTCCAAAAATGCGATCTCGGAGGGGGAAAAAAAAAAAAAAAAAAAAAAAAAAAAAAAAAAAAAAAAAAAAATAATAATCCTAAGGGTTTCAATAGGGCTCTTGCACCATTCGGTGCTCGGGCCCTAAAAATAATAATCCTAAGGGTTTCAATAGGGCTCTTGCACCATTCGGTGCTCGGGCCCTAATAATTAAAGCTGCAAGCAGCATTGCGGGCCCTCGCGCACCTTGCGATCCGCGGGGGCTATCGCTGTCTTCTCTCCTATGCTCTTGTCTCCCATACTCTCCTGTGCTATGCTCTCCTCTACTGTCATTTGCAGAGGTGTACAACAAACACATATTTACAACCAATCTTTCCTGTTAGCAGTAGGTGGCGCTATGACCGTATCATCCTATTAGTATATATAACTGTTCAGACTCGGGTCCATAGCAGTAGTGTAAGATTTTGGCCACATTGCATAAAGTATATGGGTGGTAATGCATAAAACACAGCGAGTTCCTTTGTAATGGCGAATGGTCAACTTTGAGGCAAATCCCCCGCCACACAATACTTTTGAAAGAGTTTTGGAATGCGTCTGTTCCCTATGGTGTCCTAAGTGGAGACAGTGAATTTCAGCTCAATTGCATGAAGTATGTGAGGATTGAAAAGTTTTGAAGCAGGGTCACAAATAGGCAAAAAATGGCCACAAAAGTCAAAATGGCGGACTTCCTGTTGGGTTTGGAGGGGGGGTACAAGAGACTTTTTTGTGCGTCTTGGGGTGATACACATGTGTGCTAATTTTCATGATCCTGTGTCAAACTGGCCAGCGGGGCTACGCGTTAGGGCAAAAAATACAGGGAGTTCCTTTGTAATGGCAAATGGTCAACTTTGAGGCCACGCCCCCACCACACCGTCAGACTTTTGTAAGAGTTTTGGAATGCGTCTATTCCCTAAGGTGTCCTGAGTTGACACAGTGAGTTTTAGCTCAATTGGATGAAGTATGCGAGGCGTGAAAAGTTTTGTAGCAGGGTCACAAATTGCCAAAAATTAACAGAAATTTCAAAATGGCGGACTTCCTGTTTGGTTTGGAGGGGGGGTCCAAGAGACTTTTTTGTGCATCTTGGGGTGATACACATGTGTGCCAATTTTCATGACCCTACTCAAAACAGGCCAGGGGGGCAGGCAGAAAAACCTATGGAAACACAACATTTTGTGTAGCCAGTAGGTGGCGCTCTGTCAAAGCCTCAATATTGTTGTATAGATGTGTTTAGGGTCAGACTCTGATCATACATGTGACATTTGGTACAGATCGGACAGAAAACAAAGAAGTTATAGCGACTTCCTGTTTCCTCTGAAATGGTGAAACTTTGAGGCCACGCCCCGGCCACACCGTCAGACTTTTGTAAGAGTTTTGGAATGCGTCTATTCCCTATGGTGTCCTGAGTGGACACGGTGACTTTCAGCTCAATTCTATGAAGTATGCGAGGCGTGAAAAGTTTGGCAGCAGGGTCACACATCGCCAAAAATGGCCACAAACCTTCAAATGGCGGACTTCCTGTTGGGTTTGGAGGGGGGGTCCAAGAGACTTTTTTGTGCGTCTTGAGGTGATACATATGTGTGCCAATTTTCATAATCCTGTGTCAAACTGGCCAGAGGGGCTACACGTTGGGGGCGCTATAGAGTCATTTTCCTATGTGCGTTGCAAACGTCAGCAAATTTCAAAATTTTTAGGGCGAATGAATTTTTCTACCAAGTTTGGTGAGTTTTTGGGCATGTTAAGGCCCCCAAAAATGCGATCTAAGGGGGGGAAAGAAAAAAAAAAAAAAAATTAAAGCTGCAAGCAGCATTGCGGGCCCTCGCGCACCTTGCGATCCGCGGGGTCATCGCAGTCTTCTCTCCTATGCTCTTGTCTCCTATACTCTCCTCTTATTTCCACAGAGATACAACGAACACATGTTTACAACCAAACTTTCCTGCTACCAGTAGGTGGCGCTATGACCGTATCATCCTATTAGCATATATATCTGTTCAGACTCGGGTTCATAGCAGTACTGTAAGATTTTGTCCACATTGCATGAAGTATATGGGTAGTACTGCATAAAACACAGCGAGTTCCTTTGTAATGGCGAACGGTCAACTTTGAGGCCACTCCCCCACCACACGGTAATACTTTTGAAAGAGTTTTGGAATGCATCTATTCCCTATGGTGTCCTGAGTAGACACAGTGAATTTCAGCTCAATTGCATGAAGTATGTGAGGCGTGAAAAGTTTTGAAGCAGGGTCAAAAATAGGCAAACAATTGCCACAAAAGTCAAAATGGCGGACTTCCTGTTGGGTTTGGAGGCGGGGTCCAAGAGACTTTTTTGTGCGTCTTGGGGTGATACACATGTGTGCTAATTTTCATGATCCTGTGTCAAACTGGCCAGCGGGGCTACGCGTTAGGGCAAAAAATACAGGGAGTTCATTTGTAATGGTGAATGGTCTACTTTGAGGCCACGCCCCCACCACAATGTAAGACTTTTGTAAGAGTTTTGGAATGCATCTATTCCCTATGGTGTCCTGAGTAGACACAGTGAATTTCAGCTCAATTGCATGAAGTATGTGAGGCGTGAAAAGTTTTGAAGCAGGGTCAAAAATAGGCAAAAAATGGCCACAAAAGTCAAAATGGCGGACTTCCTGTTGGGTTTGGAGGCGGGGTCCAAGAGACTTTTTTGTGCGTCTTGGGGTGATACACATGTGTGCTAATTTTCATGAACCTGTGTCAAACTGGCCAGCGGGGCTACACATTAGGGCAAAAAATACAGGGAGTTCCTTTGTAATGGCGAATGGTCAACTTTGAGGCCACGCCCCCACCACACCGTAAGACTTTTGTAAGAGTTTTGGAATGCGTCTATTCCCTGTGGTGTCCTGAGTGGACACAGTGAATTTCAGCTCAATTGCATGAAGTATGTGAGGCGTGAAAAGTTTTGAAGCAGGGTCAAAAATAGGCAAAAAATGGCCACAAAAGTCAAAATGGCGGACTTCCTGTTGGGTTTGGAGGGGGGGTCCAAGAGACTTTTTTGTGCGTCTTGGGGTGATACACATGTGTGCCAATTTTCATGATCCTGTGTCAAACTGGCCAGAGGGGCTACGCGTTAGGGCAAAAAATACAGGGAGTTCCTTTTGTAATGGCGAATGGTCAACTTTGAGGCCACGCCCCCACCACACCGTAAGACTTTTGTAAGAGTTTTGGAATGCGTCTATTCCGTATGGTGTCCTGAGTGGACACAGTGATTTTCAGCTTGATTGGATGAAGTATGCGAGGCGTGAAAAGTTTTGTAGCAGGGTCACAAATCGCCAAAAATTAACAGAAATTTCAAAATGGCGGACTTCCTGTTGGGTTTGGAGGGGGGGTCCAAGAGACTTTTTTGTGCATCTTGGGGTGATACACATGTGTGCCAATTTTCATGACCCTACTCAAAACAGGCCAGGGGGGCAGGCAGAAAAACCTATGAAAACACAACATTTTGTGTAGCCAGTAGGTGGCGCTCTGTCAAAGCCTCAATATTGTTGTATAGATGTGTTTAGGGTCAGACTCTGATCATACATGTGACATTTCGTACAGATCGGACAGAAAACGAAGAAGTTATAGAGACTTTCTGTGTCCTCAGAAATGGTCAAACTTTGAGGCCACGCCCCGGCCACACCGTCAGACTTTTGTAAGAGTTTTGGAATGCGTCTATTCCCTATGGTGTCCTGAGTGGACACGGCGAATTTCAGCTCAATCCGATGAAGTATGCGAGGCGTGAAAAGTTTGGCAGCAGGGTCACACATCGCCAAAAATGGCCACAAACCTTCAAATGGCGGACTTCCTGTTGGGTTTGGAGGGGGGGTCCAAGAGACTTTTTTGTGCGTCTTGAGGTGATACATATGTGTGCCAATTTTCATAATCCTGTGTCAAACTGGCCAGAGGGGCTACGCGTTGGGGGCGCTATAGAGCCATTTTTATATGTGCATTTCAAAAGTCAGCAAATTTCAAAATTTTTCGGGCAAATGAATTTTTCTACCAAGTTTGGTGAGTTTTTGGGCATGTTAAGGCCTCCAAAAATGCGATCTCGGAGGGGGAAAAAAAAAAAAAAAAAAAAAAAAAAAAAAAAAAAAAAAAATAATAATCCTAAGGGTTTCAATAGGGCTCTTGCACCATTCGGTGCTCGGGCCCTAATTAAAGCTGCAAGCAGCATTGCGGGCCCTCGCGCACCTGGCGATCCGCGGGGTCATCGCAGTCTTCTCTCCTATGCTCTCGTCTCCTGTACTCTCCTGTCCTATGCTCTCCTCCTCTCATTTCCACAGATATACAACAAACACATGTTTACAACCAAACTGTCCTGCTACCAGTAGGTGGCGCTATGACCGTATCATCCTATTAGCATATATATCTGTTCAGACTCGGGTCCATAGCAGTAGTGTAAGATTTTGTCCACATTGCATGAAGTATATGGGTAGTACTGCATAAATACAGCGAGTTCCTTTGTAATGGCGAATGGTCAACTTTGAGGCCACTCCCCCACCACACGGTAATACTTTTGAAAGAGTTTTGGAATGCGTCTATTCCCTATGGTGTCCTGAGTGGACACAGTGAATTTCAGCTCAATTGCATGAAGTATGTGAGGCGTGAAAAGTTTTGAAGCAGGGTCACAAATAGGCAAAAAATGGCCACAAAAGTCAAAATGGGGACTTCCTGTTGGGTTTGGAGGGGGGGTCCAAGAGACTTTTTTGTGCGTCTTGGGGTGATACACATGTGTGCTAATTCTCATGATCCTGTGTCAAACTGGCCAGCGGGGCTACGCGTTAGGGCAATAAATACAGTGAGTTCCTTTGTAATGGCGAATGGTCAACTTTGAGGCCACGCCCCCGCCACACCGTCAGACTTTTGTAAGAGTTTTGGAATGCGTCTATTCCCTATGGTGTCCTGAGTGGACACAGTGAGTTTTAGCTCATTGGATGAAGTATGCGAGGCGTGAAAAGTTTTGTAGGAGGGTCACAAATCGCCAAAAATTAACAGAAATTTCAAAATTGCGGACTTCCTGTTGGGTTTGGAGGGGGGGTCCAAGAGACTTTTTTGTGCATCTTGGGGTGATACACATGTGTACCAATTTTCATGACCCTACTCAAAACAGGCCAGGGGGCAGGCAGAAAAACCTATGAAAACACAACATTTTGTGTAGCCAGTAGGTGGCGCTCTGTCAAAGCCTCAATATTGTTGTATAGATGTGTTTAGGGTCAGACTCTGATCATACATGTGACATTTCGTACAGATCGGACAGAAAACGAAGAAGTTATAGAGACTTTCTGTGTCCTCAGAAATGGTCAAACTTTGAGGCCACGCCCCGGCCACACCGTCAGACTTTTGTAAGAGTTTTGGAATGCGTCTATTCCCTATGGTGTCCTGAGTGGACACGGCGAATTTCAGCTCAATCCGTTGAAGTATGCGAGGCGTGAAAAGTTTGGCAGCAGGGTCACACATCGCCAAAAATGGCCACAAACCTTCAAATGGCGGACTTCCTGTTGGGTTTGGAGGGGGGGTCCAAGAGACTTTTTTGTGCGTCTTGAGGTGATACATATGTGTGCCAATTTTCATAATCCTGTGTCAAACCGGCCAGAGGGGCTACGCGTTGGGGGCGCTATAGAGCCATTTTTATATGTGCATTTCAAAAGTCAGCAAATTTCAAAATTTTTCGGGCGAATGAATTTTTCTACCAAGTTTGGTGAGTTTTTGGGCATGTTAAGGCCTCCAAAAATGCGATCTCGGAGGGGGAAAAAAAAAAAAAAAAAAAAAAAAAAAAAAAAAAAAATAATAATCCTAAGGGTTTCAATAGGGCTCTTGCACCATTCGGTGCTCGGGCCCTAATTAAAGCTGCAAGCAGCATTGCGGGCCCTCGCGCACCTTGCGATCCGCGGGGCCATCGCAGTCTTCTCTCCTATGCTCTCGTCTCCTATACCCTCCTGTCCTATGCTGTCCTCCTCTCATTTCCACAGATATACAACAAACACATGTTTACAACCGAACTTTCCTGCTACCAGTAGGTGGCGCTATGACCGTATCATCCTATTAGCATATATATCTGTTCAGACTCGGGTCCATAGCAGTACTGTAAGATTTTGTCCACATTGCATAAAGTATATGGGTAGTACTGCATAAAACACAGCGAGTTCCTTTGTAATGGCGAATGGTCAACTTTGAGGCCACTCCCCTGCCACATGGTAATACTTTTGAAAGAGTTTTGGAATGCATCTATTCCCTATGGTGTCCTGAGTAGACACAGTGAATTTCAGCTCAATTGCATGAAGTATGTGAGGCGTGAAAAGTTTTGAAGCAGGGTCAAAAAAAAGCAAAAAATTGCCACAAAAGTCAAAATGGCGGACTTCCTGTTGGGTTTGGAGGCGGGGTCCAAGAGACTTTTTTGTGCGTCTTGGGGTGATACACATGTGTGCTAATTTTCATGAACCTGTGTCAAACTGGCCAGCGGGGCTACACATTAGGACAAAAAATACAGGGAGTTCCTTTGTAATGGCGAATGGTCAACTTTGAGGCCACGCCCCCACCACACCGTAAGACTTGTGTAAGAGTTTTGGAATGCTTCTATTCCCTGTGGTGTCCTGAGTGGACACAGTGAATTTCAGCTCAATTGCATGAAGTATGTGAGGCGTGAAAAGTTTTGAAGCAGGGTCAAAAATAGGCAAACAATTGCCACAAAAGTCAAAATGGCGGACTTCCTGTTGGGTTTGGAGGCGGGGTCCAAGAGACTTTTTTGTGCGTCTTGGGGTGATACACATGTGTGCTAATTTTCATGAACCTGTGTCAAACTGGCCAGCGGGGCTACACATTAGGGCAAAAAATACAGGGAGTTCCTTTGTAATGGCGAATGGTCAACTTTGAGGCCACGCCCCACCACACCGTAAGACCTTTGTAAGAGTTTTGGAATGCGTCTATTCCCTGTGGTGTCCTGAGTGGACACAGTGAATTTCAGCTCAATTGCATGAAGTATGTGAGGCGTGAAAAGTTTTGAAGCAGGGTCACAAATAGGCAAAAAATGGCCACAAAAGTCAAAATGGTGGACTTCCTGTTGGGTTTGGAGGGGGGGTCCAAGAGACTTTTTTGTGCGTCTTGGGGTGATACACATGTGTGCTAATTCTCATGATCCTGTGTCAAACTGGCCAGCGGGGCTACGCATTAGGGCAATAAATACAGTGAGTTCCTTTGTAATGGCGAATGGTCAACTTTGAGGCCACGCCCCCGCCACACCGTCAGACTTTTGTAAGAGTTTTTGAATGCGTCTATTCCCTATGGTGTCCTGAGTGGACACAGTGAGTTTTAGCTCATTTGGAGGAAGTATGCGAGGCGTGAAAAGTTTTGTAGGAGGGTCACAAATCGCCAAAAATTAACAGAAATTTCAAAATTGCGGACTTCCTGTTGGGTTTGGAGGGGGGGTCCAAGAGACTTTTTTGTGCATCTTGGGGTGATACACATGTGTACCAATTTTCATGACCCTACTCAAAACAGGCCAGGGGGGCAGGCAGAAAAACCTATGAAAACACAACATTTTGTGTAGCCAGTAGGTGGCGCTCTGTCAAAGCCTCAATATTGTTGTATAGATGTGTTTAGGGTCAGACTCTGATCATACATGTGACATTTCGTACAGATCGGACAGAAAACGAAGAAGTTATAGAGACTTTCTGTGTCCTCAGAAATGGTCAAACTTTGAGGCCACGCCCCGGCCACACCGTCAGACTTTTGTAAGAGTTTTGGAATGCGTCTATTCCCTATGGTGTCCTGAGTGGACACGGCGAATTTCAGCTCAATCCGTTGAAGTATGCGAGGCGTGAAAAGTTTGGCAGCAGGGTCACACATCGCCAAAAATGGCCACAAACCTTCAAATGGCGGACTTCCTGTTGGGTTTGGAGGGGGGGTCCAAGAGACTTTTTTGTGCGTCTTGAGGTGATACATATGTGTGCCAATTTTCATAATCCTGTGTCAAACCGGCCAGAGGGGCTACGCGTTGGGGGCGCTATAGAGCCATTTTTATATGTGCATTTCAAAAGTCAGCAAATTTCAAAATTTTTCGGGCGAATGAATTTTTCTACCAAGTTTGGTGAGTTTTTGGGCATGTTAAGGCCTCCAAAAATGCGATCTCGGAGGGGGAAAAAAAAAAAAAAAAAAAAAAAAAAATAATTAAAGCTGCAAGCAGCATTGCGGGCCCTCGCGCACCTTGCGATCCGCGGGGCTATCGCTGTCTTCTCTCCTATGCTCTTGTCTCCTATACTCTCCTGTGCTATGCCCTCCTCTCCTCTCATTTGCAGAGATGTACAACAAACACATGTTTACAACCAAACTTTCCTGCTACCAGTAGGTGGCGCTATGACCGTATCATCCTATTAGCATATATATGTGTTCAGACTCGGGTCCATAGCAGTACTGTAAGATTTTGGCCACATTGCATGAAGTATATGGGTAGTACTGCATAAAACACAGCGAGTTCCTTTGTAATGGCGAACGGTCAACTTTGAGGCCACTCCCCCGCCACACGGTAATACTTTTGAAAGAGTTTTGGAATGCGTCTATTCCCTATGGTGTCCTGAGTGGACACAGTGAATTTCAGCTCAATTGCATGAAGTTTGTGATGCGTGAAAAGTTTTGAAGCAGGGTCACAAATAGGCAAAAAATGGCCACAAAAGTCAAAATGGCGGACTTCCTGTTGGGTTTGGAGGGGGGGTCCAAGAGACTTTTTTGTGCGTCTTGGGGTGATACACATGTGTGCCAATTTTCATGATCCTGTGTCAAACTGGCCAGCGGGGCTACGCGTTAGGGCAATAAATACAGGGAGTTCATTTGTAATGGCGAATGGTCAACTTTGAGGCCACACCCCCACCACACCGTAATACTTTTGTAAGAGTTTTGGAATGCGTCTATTCTGTATCGTGTCCTGAGTGGACACAGTGATTTTCAGCTTGATTGGATGAAGTATGCGAGGCGTGAAAAGTTTTGTAGCAGGGTCACAAATCGCCACAAATTAACAGACATTTCAAAATGGCGGACTTCCTGTTGGGTTTGGAGGGGGGGTCCAAGAGACTTTTTTGTGCGTCTTGGGGTGATAAACATGTGTGCCAATTTTCGTGACCCTACTCAAAACAGGCCACAGGGGGCAGGCAGAAAAACCTATGAAAACACAACATTTTGTGTAGCCAGTAGGTGGCGCTCTGTCAAAGCCTCAATATTGTTGTATAGATGTGTTTAGGGTCAGACTCTGATCATACATGTGACATTTCGTACAGATCGGACAGAAAACGAAGAAGTTATAGAGACTTTCTGTGTCCTCAGAAATGGTCAAACTTTGAGGCCACGCCCCGGCCACACCGTCAGACTTTTGTAAGAGTTTTGGAATGCGTCTATTCCCTATGGTGTCCTGAGTGGACACGGCGAATTTCAGCTCAATCCGATGACGTATGCGAGGCGTGAAAAGTTTGGCAGCAGGGTCACACATCGCCAAAAATGGCCACAAACCTTCAAATGGCGGACTTCCTGTTGGGTTTGGAGGGGGGGTCCAAGAGACTTTTTTGTGCGTCTTGAGGTGATACATATGTGTGCCAATTTTCATAATCCTGTGTCAAACTGGCCAGAGGGGCTACGCGTTGGGGGCGCTATAGAGTCATTTTCCTATGTGCGTTTCAAACGTCACCAAATTTCAAAATTTTTCAGGCAAATGAATTTTTCTACCAAGTTTGGTGAGTTTTTGGGCATGTTAAGGCCCCCAAAAATGCGATCTTAGGGGGGGAAGGAAAAAAAAAAATGAAAAATAATAATCCTAAGGGTTTCAATAGGGCTCTTGCACCATTCGGTGCTCGGGCCCTAATAATCCTAAGGGTTTCAATAGGGCTCTTGCACCATTCGGTGCTCGGGCCCTAATAATAATCCTAAGGGTTTCAATAGGGCTCTTGCACCATTCGGTGCTCGGGCCCTAAAAATAATTAAAGCTGCAAGCAGCATTGCGGGCCCTCGCGCACCTTGCGATCCGCGGGGTCATCGCAGTCTTCTCTCCTATGCTCTCGTCTCCTATACTCTCCTGTGCTATGCTCTCCTCCTCTCATTTCCACAGATATACAACAAACACATGTTTACAACCAAACTTTCCTGCTACCAGTAGGTGGCGCTATGACCGTATCATCCTATTAGCATATATATCTGTTTAGACTCAGGTCCATAGCAGTACTGTAAGATTTTGTCCACATTGCATAAAGTATATGGGTAGTACTGCATAAAACACAGCGAGTTCCTTTGTAATGGCGAATGGTCAACTTTGAGGCCACTCCCCCACCACACGGTAATACTTTTGAAAGAGTTTTGGAATGCGTCTATTCCCTATGGTGTCCTGAGTGGACACAGTGAATTTCAGCTGAATTGCATGAAGTATGCGAGGCATGAAAAGTTTTATAGCAGGGTCAGAAAACGATAAAAATTACAAAAAAAAATCAAAATGGCGGACTTCCTGTTGGGTTTGGAGGGGGGGTCCAAGAGACTTTTTTGTGCGTCTTGGGGTGATACACATGTGTGCTAATTCTCATGATCCTGTGTCAAACTGGCCAGTGGGGCTACGCGTTAGGGCAATAAATACAGTGAGTTCCTTTGTAATGGCGAATGGTCAACTTTGAGGCCACGCCCCCGCCACACCGTCAGACTTTTGTAAGAGTTTTGGAATGCGTCTATTCCCTATGGTGTCCTGAGTGGACACAGTGAGTTTTAGGTCATTTGGATGAAGTATGCGAGGCGTGAAAAGTTTGGCAGCAGGGTCACACATCGCCAAAAATGGCCACAAAAGGTAAAATGGCGGACTTCCTGTTGGGTTTGGAGGGGGGGTCCAAGAGACTTTTTTGTGCGTCTTGAGGTGATACATATGTGTGCCAATTTTCATAATCCTGTGTCAAACCGACCAGAGGGGCTACACATTAGGGCAAAAAATACAAGGAGTTCCTTTGTAATGGCGAATGGTCAACTTTGAGGCCACGCCCCCACCACACCGTAAGACTTTTGTAAGAGTTTTGGAATGCGTCTATTCCCTGTGGTGTCCTGAGTGGACACAATGAATTTCAGCTCAATTGCATGAAGTATGTGAGGCGTGAAAAGTTTTGAAGCAGGGTCAAAAATAGGCAAAAAATGGCCACAAAAGTCAAAATGGCGGACTTCCTGTTGGGTTTGGAGGCGGGGTCCAAGAGACTTTTTTGTGCGTCTTGGGGTGATACACATGTGTGCTAATTCTCATGATCCTGTGTCAAACTGGCCAGCGGGGCTACGCATTAGGGCAATAAATACAGTGAGTTCCTTTGTAATGGCGAATGGTCAACTTTGAGGCCACGCCCCCGCCACACCGTCAGACTTTTGTAAGAGTTTTTGAATGCGTCTATTCCCTATGGTGTCCTGAGTGGACACAGTGAGTTTTAGCTCATTTGGATGAAGTATGCGAGGCGTGAAAAGTTTTGTAGGAGGGTCACAAATCGCCAAAAATTAACAGAAATTTCAAAATTGCGGACTTCCTGTTGGGTTTGGAGGGGGGGTCCAAGAGACTTTTTTGTGCATCTTGGGGTGATACACATGTGTGCCAATTTTCGTGACCCTACTCAAAACAGGCCACAGGGGCAGGCAGAAAAACCTATGAAAACACAACATTTTGTGTAGCCAGTAGGTGGCGCTCTGTCAAAGCTTCAATATTGTTGTATAGATGTGTTTAGGGTCAGACTCTGATCATACATGTGACATTTCGTACAGATCGGACAGAAAACGAAGAAGTTATAGAGACTTTCTGTGTCCTCAGAAATGGTCAAACTTTGAGGCCACGCCCCGGCCACACCGTCAGACTTTTGTAAGAGTTTTGGAATGCGTCTATTCCCTATGGTGTCCTGAGTGGACACGGCGAATTTCAGCTCAATCCGTTGAAGTATGCGAGGCGTGAAAAGTTTGGCAGCAGGGTCACACATCGCCAAAAATGGCCACAAACCTTCAAATGGCGGACTTCCTGTTGGGTTTGGAGGGGGGGTCCAAGAGACTTTTTTGTGCGTCTTGAGGTGATACATATGTGTGCCAATTTTCATAATCCTGTGTCAAATCGGCCAGAGGGGCTACGCGTTGGGGGCGCTATAGAGCCATTTTTATATGTGCATTTCAAAAGTCAGCAAATTTCAAAATTTTTCGGGCGAATGAATTTTTCTACCAAGTTTGGTGAGTTTTTGGGCATGTTAAGGCCTCCAAAAATGCGATCTCGGAGGGGGAAAAAAAAAAAAAAAAAAAAAAAAAAAATAATAATCCTAAGGGTTTCAATAGGGCTCTTGCACCATTCGGTGCTCGGGCCCTAATAATCCTAAAGGTTTCAATAGGGCTCTTGCACCATTCGGTGCTCGGGCCCTAAAAATTAAAGCTGCAAGCAGCATTGCGGGCCCTCGCGCACCTTGCGATCCACGGGGCCATCGCTGTCCCCTCTCCTATGCTCTCGTCTCCTATATTCTCCTGTCCTATGCTCTCCTGTCCTCTCATTTTCAGAGATGCACAACAAAAACATGTTTAAAACACAAATTTCCTGCTGCCAGTAGGTGGCACTATGATCATATTAGCATATATATCTGTTCAGGCTCGGGTCCATAGCAGTACTGTAAGATTTTGTCCACATTGCATAAAGTATGTTGGTGATATGGCAGAAAATACAGTGTTTCTTTGTAATGGCGAATGGTCAACTTTGAGGCCACGCCCCCGCCACACGGTAATACTTTTGAAAGAGTTTTGGAATGCGTCTATTCCCTATGGTGTCCTGAGTGGACACAGTGAATTTCAGCTAATTTGGATGAAGTATGCAAGGCGTGAAAAGTTTTGTAGCATGGTCACAAATAAGCAAAAAATGGCCACATAAGTCAAAATGGCGGACTTCCTGTTGGGTTTGGAGGGGGGGTCCAAGAGACTTTTTTGTGCATGTGGAGGTGATACATATGTGTGCCAATTTGAATCAAACTGGCCAGAGGGGCTACGCGTTAGGGCAATAAATACAGTGAGTTCCTTTGTAATGGCGAATGGTCAACTTTGAGGCCACGCCCCCACCCCACCGTCAGACTTTTGTAAGAGTTTTGGAATGCGTCTATTCCCTATGGTGTCCTGAGTGGACACGGTGAGTTTTAGCTCAATTGGATGAAGTATGCGAGGCGTGAAAAGTTTTGTAGCAGGGTCACAAATCGCCAAAAATTAACAGAATTTTCAAAATGGCGGACTTCCTGTTGGGTTTGGAGGGGGGGTCCAAGAGACTTTTTTGTGCGTCTTGAGGGGATACACATGTGTGCTAATTTTCATGAACCTACTCAAAACAGGCCAGGGGGGCAGGCAGAAAAACCTATGAAAACACAACATTTTGTGTAGCCAGTAGGTGGCGTTCTGTCAAAGCCTCAATATTGTTGTATAGATGTGTTTAGGGTCAGACTCTGATCATACATGTGACATTTGGTACAGATCGGACAGAAAACGAAGAAGTTATAGCGACTTCCAGTTTCCTCTGAAATGGTCAAACTTTGAGGCCACGCCCCGGCCACACCGTCAGACTTTTGTAAGAGTTTTGGAATGCGTCTATTCCCTATGGTGTCCTGAGTGGACACGGTGAATTTCAGCTCAATCCCATGAAGTATGCGAGGCGTGAAAAGTTTGGCAGCAGGGTCACACATCGCCAAAAATGGCCACAAACCTTCAAATGGCGGACTTCCTGTTGGGTTTGGAGGGGGGGTCCAAGAGACTTTTTTGTGCGTCTTGAGGTGATACATATGTGTGCCAATTTTCATAATCCTGTGTCAAACCGGCCAGAGGGGCTACGCGTTGGGGGCGCTATAGAGCCATTTTTCTATGTGCATTTCAAAAGTCAGCAAATTTCAAAATTTTTCGGGCGAATGAATTTTTCTACCAAGTTTGGTGAGTTTTTGGGCATGTTAAGGCCCCCAAAAATGCGATCTAAGGGGGGGAAAAAAAAATAATAATCCTAAGGGTTTCAATAGGGCTCTTGCACCATTCGGTGCTCGGGCCCTAAAAATAATAATCCTAAGGGTTTCAATAGGGCTCTTGCACCATTCGGTGCTCGGGCCCTAAAAATAATTAAAGCTGCAAGCAGCATTGCGGGCCCTCGCGCACCTTGCGATCCGCGGGGTCATCGCAGTCTTCTCTCCTATGCTCTCGTCTCCTATACTCTCCTGTGCTATGCTCTCCTCCTCTCATTTCCACAGATATACAACAAACACATGTTTACAACCAAACTTTCCTGCTACCAGTAGGTGGCGCTATGACCGTATCATCCTATTAGCATATATATCTGTTCAGACTCGGGTCCATAGCAGTAGTGTAAGATTTTGTCCACATTGCATAAAGTATATGGGTAGTACTGCATAAAACACAGCGAGTTCCTTTGTAATGGCGAATGGTCAACTTTGAGGCCACTCCCCCACCACACGGTAATACTTTTGAAAGAGTTTTGGAATGCGTCTATTCCCTATGGTGTCCTGAGTGGACACAGTGAATTTCAGCTAATTTGGATGAAGTATGCAAGGCGTGAAAAGTTTTGTAGCATGGTCACAAATAAGCAAAAAATGGCCACATAAGTCAAAATGGCGGACTTCCTGTTGGGTTTGGAGGGGGGGTCCAAGAGACTTTTTTGTGCATGTGGAGGTGATACACATGTGTGCCAATTTGAATCAAACTGGCCAGAGGGGCTACGCGTTAGGGCAATAAATACAGTGAGTTCCTTTGTAATGGCGAATGGTCAACTTTGAGGCCACGCCCCCACCCCACCGTCAGACTTTTGTAAGAGTTTTGGAATGCGTCTATTCCCTATGGTGTCCTGAGTGGACACGGTGAGTTTTAGCTCAATTGGATGAAGTATGCGAGGCGTGAAAAGTTTTGTAGCAGGGTCACAAATCGCCAAAAATTAACAGAATTTTCAAAATGGCGGACTTCCTGTTGGGTTTGGAGGGGGGGTCCAAGAGACTTTTTTGTGCGTCTTGAGGGGATACACATGTGTGCTAATTTTCATGAACCTACTCAAAACAGGCCAGGGGGGCAGGCAGAAAAACCTATGAAAACACAACATTTTGTGTAGCCAGTAGGTGGCGTTCTGTCAAAGCCTCAATATTGTTGTATAGATGTGTTTAGGGTCAGACTCTGATCATACATGTGACATTTGGTACAGATCGGACAGAAAACGAAGAAGTTATAGCGACTTCCAGTTTCCTCTGAAATGGTCAAACTTTGAGGCCACGCCCCGGCCACACCGTCAGACTTTTGTAAGAGTTTTGGAATGCGTCTATTCCCTATGGTGTCCTGAGTGGACACGGTGAATTTCAGCTCAATCCCATGAAGTATGCGAGGCGTGAAAAGTTTGGCAGCAGGGTCACACATCGCCAAAAATGGCCACAAACCTTCAAATGGCGGACTTCCTGTTGGGTTTGGAGGGGGGGTCCAAGAGACTTTTTTGTGCGTCTTGAGGTGATACATATGTGTGCCAATTTTCATAATCCTGTGTCAAACCGGCCAGAGGGGCTACGCGTTGGGGGCGCTATAGAGCCATTTTTCTATGTGCATTTCAAAAGTCAGCAAATTTCAAAATTTTTCGGGCGAATGAATTTTTCTACCAAGTTTGGTGAGTTTTTGGGCATGTTAAGGCCCCCAAAAATGCGATCTAAGGGGGGGAAAAAAAAAATAATAATCCTAAGGGTTTCAATAGGGCTCTTGCACCTTTCGGTGCTCGGGCCCTAAAAATAATAATCCTAAGGGTTTCAATAGGGCTCTTGCACCATTCGGTGCTCGGGCCCTAAAAATAATTAAAGCTGCAAGCAGCATTGCGGGCCCTCGCGCACCTTGCGATCCGCGGGGTCATCTCAGTCTTCTCTCCTATGCTCTCGTCTCCTATACTCTCCTGTGCTATGCTCTCCTCCTCTCATTTCCACAGATATACAACAAACACATGTTTACAACCAAACTTTCCTGCTACCAGTAGGTGGCGCTATGACCGTATCATCCTATTAGCATATATATCTGTTCAGACTCGGGTCCATAGCAGTAGTGTAAGATTTTGTCCACATTGCATAAAGTATATGGGTAGTACTGCATAAAACACAGCGAGTTCCTTTGTAATGGCGAATGGTCAACTTTGAGGCCACTCTCCCACCACACGGTAATACTTTTGAAAGAGTTTTGGAATGCGTCTATTCCCTATGGTGTCCTGAGTGGACACAGTGAATTTCAGCTCAATTGCATGAAGTATGCGAGGCATGAAAAGTTTTATAGCAGGGTCAGAAAACGGTAAAAATTACAAAAAAAAATCAAAATGGTGGACTTCCTGTTGGGTTTGGAGGGGGGGTCCAAGAGACTTTTTTGTGCGTCTTGGGGTGATACACATGTGTGCTAATTCTCATGATCCTGTGTCAAACTGGCCAGCGGGGCTACACATTAGGGCAATAAATGCAGTGAGTTCCTTTGTAATGGCGAATGGTCAACTTTGAGGCCACGCCCCCGCCACACCGTAATACTTTTGTAAGAGTTTTGGAATGCGTCTATTCCCTATGGTGTCCTGAGTGGACACAGTGAGTTTTAGCTCATTTGGATGAAGTATGCGAGGCGTGAAAAGTTTTGTAGGAGGGTCACAAATCGCCAAAAATTAACAGAAATTTCAAAATTGCGGACTTCCTGTTGGGTTTGGAGGGGGGGTCCAAGAGACTTTTTTGTGCATCTTGGGGTGATAAACATGTGTGCCAATTTTCGTGACCCTACTCAAAACAGGCCACAGGGGCAGGCAGAAAAACCTATGAAAACACAACATTTTGTGTAGCCAGTAGGTGGCGCTCTGTCAAAGCCTCAATATTGTTGTTTAGATGTGTTTAGGGTCAGACTCTGATCATACATGTGACATTTCGTACAGATCGGACAGAAAACGAAGAAGTTATAGAGACGTTCTGTGTCCTCAGAAATGGTCAAAGTTTGAGGCCACGCCCCGGCCACACCGTCAGACTTTTGTAAGAGTTTTGGAATGCGTCTATTCCCTATGGTGTCCTGAGTGGACACGGCGAATTTCAGCTCAATCCGTTGAAGTATGCGAGGCGTGAAAAGTTTGGCAGCAGGGTCACACATCGCCAAAAATGGCCACAAACCTTCAAATGGCGGACTTCCTGTTGGGTTTGGAGGGGGGGTCCAAGAGACTTTTTTGTGCGTCTTGAGGTGATACATATGTGTGCCAATTTTCATAATCCTGTGTCAAACCGGCCAGAGGGGCTACGCGTTGGGGGCGCTATAGAGCCATTTTTATATGTGCATTTCAAAAGTCAGCAAATTTCAAAATTTTTCGGGCGAATGAATTTTTCTACCAAGTTTGGTGAGTTTTTGGGCATGTTAAGGCCTCCAAAAACGCGATCTCGGAGGGGGAAAAAAAAAAAAAAAAAAAAAAATAATCCTAAGGGTTTCAATAGGGCTCTTGCACCATTTGGTGCTCGGGCCCTAATAATCCTAAGGGTTTCAATAGGGCTCTTGCACCATTCGGTGCTCGGGCCCTAATAATAATCCTAAGGGTTTCAATAGGGCTCTTGCACCATTCGGTGCTCGGGCCCTAATAATCCTAAGGGTTTCAATAGGGCTCTTGCACCATTCGGTGCTCGGGCCCTAATAATAATCCTAAGGGTTTCAATAGGGCTCTTGCACCATTCGGTGCTCGGGCCCTAATAATAATCCTAAGGGTTTCAATAGGGCTCTTGCAGCATTCGGTGCTCGGGCCCTAATAATAATCCTAAGGGTTTCAATAGGGCTCTTGCACCATTCGGTGCTCGGGCCCTAATAATAATCCTAAGGGTTTCAATAGGGCTCTTGCCCCATTCGGTGCTCGGGCCCTAATAATAATCATCATCATCCTCATCATGCATTACTGACATTTTATAGGCGGAGACGAAACACAGAAACAGAGGTCATTCCATCTGTAGCAGTGAAGTGAGGGAGACAGAGGCATTTTCTAAAGGACCCGAGCTGCTCAAAAGGAACTAGAACCTGGTGTCAAGTTTAAATGGGCCTGTTTAGAGTTAAGGTTGATGCAGCACATTGCAAAATTACCTCCCCTCCAACTTTTAGAGACAGTGCATGCTCTCATGTCACTTCCAACTTTACGCTTGGAGGATAGAAAATGCTCCAGCCTGGGCAATAAAGGGTCGTGACATTCGGCAATTCCAAGATCAGGAGCGCTCGAGAGAGTTGGCTAAAGTGGGAGACAGATTGATCATCCACAGATGAGAGAGAGAGCCAAGTCACTCATAGAGGACTCCTGGGAGAGAAGACACATGACTGGAACAAAAACAAAGGTTTAAAATGTCGGAAATGCATTATTATTATTATTATTATTATTATTATTATTATTATTATTATTATTATTATTACATTTTCCAAAATTATTTGCGAAGAGAAAAAGTATATGCATGTATAAAAGATGTAAAATGAAACATATTTAAATGATAAATGAACAAATTCACATGAAAAATGTTAACATTTGCAAGAAAATACACAAAATTGTACGAATTTGTCCGAAATAAAATATAAGTATGAAAAAGTTTATTGTATATTATATTTTAAAAAATTACAATTAAAATTTCTGACACCAAAATGATAAATTCACATTTAATAATTATTTAAAAATTATCAGAAAGAAAAATAACTAAACCCCCCCCCCCCCAAAAAAAATAAATAATAAATTACAAATAAAATAAAATAAAACATAAATACAGGTATATTAATAAAAAATAAATATCTAATCATATCCATCTACTGATGTACAAGATGTTAATGCTGACAATTGTCGCTGGTGTTAAAAAACTAATAAAATTATTAAACTTTCAAAAACTATTTGTGAAGAAACAATTATATGCATGTATGAAAGATGTCAAATGAAATATATTGAAATAATAATAATAATGCTAATAATAAATTCATATGAAAAATGTACAAATTTGCAACAAAAATACACAAAGTTAACACAAACTTTTACAAATTTGTCCGAACAAAACACTATAAGTATTACAAAGTTTATTGTATATATTATATTTAAAATAAATAGTGATAAGTGATAATAAATTAACATTAAATAATAATTTTTAAAAATTATCGTAAACAATTACAGAAAATGTTACGAATTAACAGTAAATTCGTTTTATTTAAAAAAAAATGCCAAAATGATAAATTTACATTAAATAATTCAAAAATATTCCAAAAAACTTTACAGAACAAAGTTATGAATTCATAGTAAAACAGTAATTATTATATTTTTCGAAAAATACAATATTCGTTTTATTATGTAAGCTTGTAAATATTGTGAGCGGAAGGAAGGAGGATGTCAGCCATGAAGACCTTCTAACACCAGGCATGATTTCCAATCCTTAAATACCTGATATATTACAAGTAGGCTGCTGCTAATAGTAAAACTCCATCTCCCAGAGTGCACCAGACTTTTTTATTATCTAACACTAGCGACAATTGATATCTTGTACGTCACTAGATGGATATGATTACTCTTTCTATATTTATTTATGTATTTATTACGTTTATATTTATTTTTTTGTTCTATTTGATTAGTAAGTTATTATTTGTTTTATTTTTATATTTATGTTTTTTATTTATATTTTTATTTTATATTTATTTATTTTTAATTCAAATTGACTATTAACTCAGCTTTACTGAAAATAGGATCCTAGATTGGAAAAAACGGAATAAAATAATATAAATAATAAATAAATAATAATAATATAATAATAATCTTGTTTGTTATATTTTTTGGATTTTTAAAAACAAAACTTTTAATTATTATTGTTTTTTAAGTTCTTACAGAGCATCTAAGTAAATTGGAGTCCGTTTCTAATAATAATAATAATAATACTAATAATAATAATTGTTTTATTTTTTATTATTATTTTTCCAAGTTCTTACAGAACAGCTGGGTAAATAGGACTGAGTTTTCAATAATAATAATAAGTTTTAAAAAAATCAGAAAAAACTAAATAAATAATAGATTAAAATAATAAATCACAAATAAATAAAAATTAATAAAAAAAATAATAATAATATAAAAACAAATATAAAAATAAAAAATAAAACTAAGTAAATGAACAAATAAAAATATAAATATAAAATAAATTAAATAAAAATAAATACATAAATACATAAATAAATATTGAGTAAATCATGTCCATCGGCTGATGTACAAGATGCTAATACCTCCAACAGGGAGGTAGGGGCTGTGATGAAGAATCTGTCTCGTGATGAAGAATCAGCTTTGATCACCTATTTCTAACCTTTTGTTGACTACCCCCATTGATCAAGCTAATATACATTCCTTTGTTATGGTGTCATTGATCAAGCTAATGCGTGATGAATGTGGAGAAGCGCAAGGGCTTCAGGTGCAGAACACACAGACAGAAGTAGGAAGTACAACTACGATGGACAGTTTAGATGAGCAGCTGGCAAACAGCTCCTGGAAGGAGAAACACGGTGCACAGAGGAGACTGTCTGTCCAAAAGGTGCCGATAAAAATTATTCCCAGTATTGATCACGGTGTTACAGTGGCTCGCACACATTAAACACCGGGAGACGGGATGTATTATTGCAGACAGTCATCCACACGTTCACAGAGTTAAACTCACACAGACCAGAGGTCTGCTACAGTCAGCTACACTGATCTTTTATCTATTGTCATGCTATGCTTTTGGGGACAACAGTGGCGCAGTGGTATAGCAGGGTTGTCTAGTAACCGGAAGGTTGGTAGTTAAATCCCAACTCCTCCCTAGTCACTGTTGTGTGTTCTTGGGCAAGACACTTCACCCTAGCCTGTGGCGCGCCTTGCTAGTCATTGTATGACACTGCTTGGCAGCAGCCGTAAAGAATTTCCCTCTGGGATTAATACAGTATCTAAAATAAAAAAAAAATAAAAAAACATGCGCCCTGTTCCCTGAGCATTATCAGCTCGTTAGGCCAGGTAACCACGACTGTGCTCACAATTTACAATACAACTGCATTGTCAACCTTTTGTGTGTGACGTGCGCTGCGTAGGAGGGCCGTATGAGGAGTTCTGCACACACACGTCTCGCGGAGTATGGTACCTCCATGCCGAAAAGATCTTTTTTTTTACTCTTACCACCCGTGGAGCGAGTTCTCTGTTCTCGTGGAGTATGGAACAGCCTTGACCCCTACCTGTGAACGCACCCACTACCCCCCTACCCCACCTGTATAAAGGCTGTATCTTTCCACTGCTCTGGGTCGGCGTATCATCTCAGACCCACTCTCTGTGATTGTAAGTCCACCGTATACTGGTATGCTATTAAACAACCCACTACAGCAAACTTGGAATACTTTGTTGAGTGAAATTCTTCAACAGCTGCAACGGGTAATGGTTTGTGTATTAAGCTCTTGTATAAATGTGATTCATCAGGACCAAACGTGGTGCATTGTGCTGAATTATCCCCACGAATTGCATTCCAATTCCTCCTGAATACATTAACACTGTCCTCTAGTTCTCCCACAGTGACAAGTGGAAATGATACATATTTATGAGGAGATCAGAAGAGAAGCGGTGCGGTATTACAGATTACAGTGTGATGAATTTTCACACAGCTCCAGATTAAAAGTTAATAGGGGGAAAGCTCAAGATGGGATCTGATGAGGCCATGTTTGCCCGCAGTCCTTCTCCTCCTCCTCGAGGAAGGAGACCATTCTGACTTTGCTCCTTCAAAATCTGTGATTCACAGATTATGACTGCTCCCTCCAGTACTTCTTTGATCATCCGAATCCAGCAGAATCAGACACTGACAGAGCTAATCAGAGATGGAACAACTGCCCATGCAGCTATGAGAAGAGAACACATCCGCACCGACCTCAACACTGCTTACAGCTTTGTATCTGCTCGAGAGATTTATTATTAACCTTCCTATAAGAGCAGGAAGTCGTCCCGGTGTTCTGTGTGAAAATGTGTAAAGGTCAAACGGTGGAGCATTTTGTTAGCGGAGCTAGCATTTTAGCGCTGCTTTAAGCCTTAAGGACTAAGATTCTCTTGTTGCACTGCTAATAAGAAGCATGATGCTAGCACTGAGATAAATAAGCCTATAATTATGATTATGATTTTTTTGTTTTAATTTATTTTAATTTCATTAATGTAATTATGATTATTATTTTTTTTATATGGATTTTTTGTAAAGTTTTAAATTATTTTTCTAAAATAATAATAATTTTTTACATTTTTTTTAAAGTCTCATTTATTTTATTTTGGGGGATTTTAAATTTTGTTTTTTTAATTATTATTATTTTTCAAACTTACAGAACACCTGGGTAAATAGGAGCCAGTTTTTAATAACAATAATGGATGAAGGTTCTCTTGAACCTTCACTGCTAACAAGAATCATGATGCTAGCACTGATAAGTAACATGACGATGATGAAAATTACGGTAAATACGGTAAAGTGGCGCCACAAGAGAAGGAAACTTCACACATATGGAAAACACATTTCTACTGATATCATCAAAACACCCACCATATGTTGAGAGGCAGAAACGCTAGTGAAAGCTTGAGGAAAAATGAAAGATGGAAGAATAAAAACCTTTCCTAATGGTTGACACAGCTGCTCGGCTTTATTTATAGCTGACTGACTGCAATCAGCTGCCTCCTCTCAGCCTGCAGCCACAGGCTGTTAGACAGCTGATCAACGTGACTAACAGGAGCCCGGGCTAGAACTAAAAGGAGGAAGAAGGGCGGGGCTTGCGTTGACCAATTCAATTGACTGTTAATGAACCAATAAAAGTAGGAGGAAACGAATAACCATTTATATATATATATTTTAATTATTATTATTTATATTATTTAGTTCTTACAGAACAGCTGCGTAAATAGGAATCAGTTTTTATGATTAATAATAATAATATTTTTTTAATTACCTTTATTTTTTTAATTATTATTTTTCTAAGTTCTTACAGAACAGCTGGGTAAATAGGAGTCCGTTTTTAATAATAATTTTTTGAAATATGAAAAATGTGTTCCCTTCCATGGACCGCCACCTTACCGTGGTGGAGGGGTTTGAGTGTCCAGATGATCCTAGGAGCTATGTTGTCGGGGGCTTAATGCCCCCAGCAGGGTCTCCCAAGGCAAACAGGTCCTGGGTGATGGGCCAGACTAACAGCGGTCCAAAAACCCCTTATGAAGAAAAGAAAAACAAGGACTGTGACGTCGCCCGGTATGGCGCAGCCGGGACCCCACTCTGGAGCCAGGCCCGGGGTTGGGGCTCGAATGCGAGCGCCTGGCTTAGCCCGAAGGAGCGGCGTGGGGCCGACCTCCCATGGGCCCACCACCAGTGGGAGGAACCTTAAGGGGCCGGTGCAGAGTGGATTGGGTGGGAAGGAGCCTGAGCTTGTGTGGGAGGCTGAGCGGTACCGACTAGATATAGTCGGGCTCGCCTCCACGCACAGCTCGGGTTCTGGAACCCAACTCCTTGAGAGGGGTTGGACTCTCTTCTATTCTGGAGTTGCCCATGGTGAGAGGCGGCGGGCTGGTGTGGGCTTGCTCATAGCCCCACAGCTTAGCTGCCATGTGTTGGAGTTTTCCCCAGTATGTGAGCGGGTCGCCTCCCTGCGCCTTTGGGTTGGGGAGAGGTCTCTCACTGTGGTTTCGGCATATACGCCGAACAGCAGTGTAGAGTACTTGACCTTCTTACAGTCTCTGGGAGGGGTGCTGGATGGCGCCCCAACCAGGGACTCTGTCATCTTGCTGGGAGACTTCAGTGACAGTAACACCTGGAGAGGCGTGATTGGGAGGAACAGCCTCCCCGATCTGAACCCGAGTGGTGTCTTGTTATTGGACTTCTGTGCTGGGCATGGTTTGTCCATAACGAACACCATGTTCGAGCACAAGGTTGTCCATCCGTGCACCTGGCACCAGGACACCTAGGCCGGAGGTCAATGATTGATTTTGTAATCGTGTCATCTGACCTTCAACCTTGTGTTTTGGAGTCTCGGGTGAAGAGAGGGTGGTGAGTTGGATCCGTTGGCGGGGGAAGAGGCTGGACAGGCCCGGCAGGCCCAAACGTACTGTTTGGGTCTGTTGGGAGCGTTTGGCCGAACCCTCCGCTAGGGAGATCTTCAACTCCCACCTCCGGGAGAGCTTCACCCAGATTCCGAGGGAGGCTGGAGACATTGAGTCGGAGTGGACCATGTTTTCCACCTCCATTGTCGATGCGGCTGTCTGAAGCTGCGGCCGCAAAGCCTCTGGTGCCTGTCGTGGTGGCAATCCCCAGACCCGGTGGTGGACACCGGAGGTCAGGGATGCCGTCAAGCTGAAGAAGGAGTCCTATTGGGCCTGGTTGGCTTGTGGGACTCCTGAAGCAGCTGATAGGTATTGGCAGGCCAAGCGTGCTGCAGCGAGGGCAGTTGTAGAGGCAAAAACTCGGGCCTGGGAGGAGTTCGGGGAGGCCATGGAGGAGGACTATCGGTCAGCCTCAAAGAGATTCTGGCAAACCGTCCGGCGCCTCAGGAGGGGGAAGCAGTACTCTGCCAACACTGTATTCAGCGGAGGTAGGGAGCTGTTGACCTCGACTGAGGGGGTGGTTGGACGGTGGAAAGAGTACTTTGAGGGTCTCCTCAATCCCACCAACACGCCTTCCATTATGGAAGCGGAGGCTGATGACTCAGTGGTGGAATAGTTTATCACCTGTGCTGAAGTTGCCGAGGTAGTCAAAAAGCTCCCCGGTGGCAAGGCACGCGGGGGTGGATGAGATTCACCCTGGGTACCTTAAGTCTCTGGATGTTGTGGGGCTGTCTTGGCTGACACGCCTCTGCAACATCGCGTCGGGGGCAGTGCCGCTGGACTGGCAGACCGGGATGGTGGTCCCTCTTTTTAAAAAGGGGGACCGGAGGGTGTGCTCCAACTACAGGGGGATCACACTCCTCAGCCTCCCTGGGAAAGTCTATGCCAGGGTACTGGAGAGGAGAATTAGGCCTATAGTCGAACCTCGGATTCAGGAAGAGCAATGTGGTTTTCGTCCTGGCCGCGGAACGCTGGACCAGCTCTATACCCTCCGCAGGGTGCTGGAGGGTTCATGGGAGTTCACCCAACCAGTTCACATGCGTTCGACCGTGTCCCTCGCGGTATGTATGGGGTCCGTGGCCCTCTGTTGAGGGCTGTTAGGTCCCTGGATGGCCGGAGCAGGAGTTTGGTTTGCATTGCCGGCAGTAAGTCAGACCTGTTCCCGGTGCATGTTGGACTCCGGCAGGGCTGCCCTTTGTCACTGGTTCTGTTCATGATTTTTATGGACAGAATTTTTAGGCGCAGCGAGGGACCGGAGGGGATCTGGTTCGGGAACCATAGGATTTCATCTCTGCTTTTTGCAGATGATGTTGTCTTCATGTTGGCTTCATCGAGCCGGGACCTCCAGTGTGCACTGGGACGGTTTGCAGCTGAGTGTGAAGCAGCTGGGATGAGAATCAGCACCTCCAAGTCTGAGGCCATGGTTCTCGACCAGAAAAAGGTAGTTTGTCCTCTCTGGGTGGGAGGAGAGCTCCTGCCCCAAGTGGAGGAGTTTGTGTATCTCGGGGTCTCGTTCACGAGTGAGGGAAAAATTGAGCGGGAGATTGACAGACGGATCGGTGCAGCTTCCGCAGTAATGCGGTCGCTGTACCGGTCTGTTGTGGTGAAGAATTACAACAGACCGATTTACCGGTCAATCTATGTTCCTACCCTCACCTATGGTCATGAGCTCTGGGTAGTGACCGAAAGAATGAGATTGCGAATACAGGCGGCCGAAATGAGTTTCCTTCGAAAGGTGGCTGGGCGCTCACTTAGAGATAGGGTGAGAAGCTCAGTCACCCGAGAGGAGCTCGGAGTAGGCGCCGCTGCTCCTACATCAACATCGAGAGGAGCTAGCTGAGGTGGCTCGGGCATCTGGTTCGGATGCCTCCTGGACGCCTCCCTGGGGCGGTGTTCCGGGCATGTCCCACTGGGAGGAGGCCCCGGGGAAGACAGTGGAGAGACTATGTCTCTCGGCTGGCCTGGGAACGCCTC
The DNA here is from genome assembly GCF_900634625.1 of Parambassis ranga. NCBI lineage: Eukaryota > Metazoa > Chordata > Actinopteri > Ambassidae > Parambassis > Parambassis ranga. The sequence continues at coordinate 36,556,026 of NC_041023.1, read as the reverse complement.
GGGATTCCCCCAGAGGAGCTGGAGGAAGTGTCTGGTGAGAGGGAAGTCTGGGTGTCCCTGCTTAGACTGCTGCCCCCGCGACCCGGCCCCGGATAAGCGGTTGAAGATGGATGGATGGATGGAAAAAATTTGTTTTTTTTTGTTTTTGTTTTTTTAAAATGTAAATTTATTTTTTTATTATTATTTTTCCAAATTCTTTAATAGAAGTTGTAGCCACTTCCTGTATATCTGACGCGTCACAATTTGGCCACGCCCACAGCAGGAAGCTAATTAAAGTTGAAGATGCAGCTGCGCAATACATCTTTATACAGGTAGGTGGCGCCGCGACAGCTCTGTCAGGAGGCAAGAGTCATAAGATTTATATATTTCAGAGAATGTCCATATAATTTCGTTTTTTTTCCCAATTGCACTTGAATGCACCATGCTCAAGGGGGAGGATCAGGAGGATTTATTAGTAAAAAAAACCCCTCATTCGTAAAAATAGTTGATGACTTGACCAGAAAAAAATAAAAAATTAAATTAAAGGAAATGTAAATTTTTGGCTGTTAGATACTCATTTAGCTTCTGAATTTTTATTTTTTAAATGTTTTTTTTTAAATAAAAAAATATTTTTATTATTTTAATACCATTTTTTATTTCATTAAAGAAAATATTTTCTAAATTTAAATTTTTATTAAAATAAACTATATATATATATATTTTTAAACTGTATTTAAAAAAATTAAAATTCAGAAGCAGCCAAAAATTTTAATTTTATTAAAATTAAAATATATATATTTCTTTATTTTAATAAAAAATATATTTAAACAATTAAAAAATATATATAAAAAAATTTTAAAAATACATTTAAAAAAATCAAAACAATATTTATTTAATTAAAATTTTAAAAATAAATTGTTTTATTTTAATAAAAAATATATTTTTTATTTCAATCAAAATTTACAGCATGTTTTATTTGAACTGGCTTGATTGATATAAAATGTGCAAATTTTTGCAGTATTATTTAAATGTTTATTTCTTATTTCCAATAAGAATGGATTGCACAGTCTGCGAAATTTAAAATTAATTCATTAAGAAATTAAATTAAATTAAGAAACCTTTATTAGTCCCACAATGGGAAAATTGCTTAAGGCAGCCCAGCAAAGAGCACCATACACCAGTGAGTACGCTGGAGGCAATGCAGGTAAAGTGCCTTGCCCAAGGACACACAACAGTGACTAGGGAGGAGTTGGGATCGAACCACCAACCACTGAGCCACTGCTGCCCTAATAATCATATTGGTAACACATGTGGACACTTATTCCACTGATTGTGACTATCTTTTCAGATTTTTAAAAATAAGAAAAAAAGTAAAAAAATTTTTTTATGTGTTATTATTTTTTTTATTTTATTTAACCTTTATTTAACCAGGTAAAAAAACCCATTGAGATCCAGATCTCATTTACAAGGGTGACCTGGCCAAGTGGTCAGCAGCACACGTCAAGAACATTAGAACAACATTTTAAAGTTGGTAAACAAGATGAAAACAGTTATCCGAGCAGTAAAAATAAGTTCAGCAATAGAAAGATATCTTAAAAACACAGGCACTGATGAATGGATGCTTTTTGCCTAATGTGTAATAAAGAATTAAAAATTTTAAATGAGATAAGCTCAGAAATTTTAAAATCAGTTTGGAGGGTATTCCAGGCTGAAGGGGCAGAGTAGCTAAAGGCCCACTTTCCTAGCTCAGTCCGCACATGAGGGACCTGCAGGTGGTAAATGCCACTGGAGCGTAGGGCATAGCGGCTGGTAGTTTGCTGGAGAAGAGTACACAGATAAGGTGGAGCCAAACCAAGGAGGGTCTTATAGACCAATGCCATCCAGTGGGTGTGCCTCCTTGTGCTCAGGGAAGGCCACTCAGCTTTGGCATACAGTTCACAGTGGTGGGTGAGGCGGGTACAGCCAGTCACAAACCTCAAGCCACAGTGATAAACAGTGTTCAAGGACTGGAGGCATTTGGACGACGCAGTCATGTATACAACATCACCATAGTCAATCAGTGGTAAAAAGGTTGCCGATACCAGAAGTCTGCGGGCTCTAAGAGAAAAACAACATTTGTTCCGAAAATAAAACCCAAGTTTCACCTTCAGTTTGTGGACTAAGTTTGAAATATGTGGTTTGAATGACAGCTCTGAGTCAAGTAAGAATCCAAGATATTTATAGCTGCTGACCAGTTCAATGTGTTTTCCTTGGAGTGTTGTTATTACCGGCAAGTTATCCTGTCCTCTACTTTTGTTTTCTCTGCATTTAAAACCAAGTTCAATGATTGCAGATGTAATTGAACAGTGTTAAAAGCAGACTGTAAAAACTCAAAGGCTTGTGCAAGTGAAGCAGAGCAGCAGTAAATGACATCAGCATAAAAGTGATAAGTGGCTTTTGACAGATTAAAACACATATTATTAATATAAATAGAAAATAAAACAGGTCCTAAAACTGAGCCCTGTGGCACTCCCCTTGTGATCCCAAGAGAAGACGATACAGAACCCGCCATTTGTACACACTGGGATCTATTTGAGAGATAGTTGGCAAACCAAGCAGCAGCTTGGTTTGAGAAGCCTATATTTGACAAGGTTTTAATCAGGAGAGGGTGGTCTACCATGTCAAATGCCTTTGACAGGTCAATAAACAGGGCTACACAGTGTTGCTTGTGGTCCAGAGCATGGATAAAACCATTTAAAACTTTTAAGGTGGCTGTGACAGTGCTGTGCTGTTTTCTAAAACCAGACTGGAAGTCGGTTAAAATGCTGTTAGAGTCTAAAAATGCCTTCAGTTGAACACTGACAAGCTTCTCAAAGATTTTTGCTAAATTGCATAGTTTTGAAATTGGCCTATAGTTGTTTAGTTCCGCAGGGTTGCCTCCTTTTAAAAGAGGAAGTATAAAAGCAGATTTCCATACATTTGGAATTTTGTTAGAGCTCAAACTTAAATTAAAAATGTGTGACAGAGGCTCGGCTATGTAATCTGACGCTAGCTTTAAGAATTTAAGTCAAGCTTATCTGGCCCGGCAGACTTCTTGGTATCCAGATCCTTTAGGCCTTTGAGAACATCCAGAGCAGACACAGGGGAAAAACTGAAAGTGTAATTAGTAGGACTTTTGTCCATATTTAACGTTTCTGCAGTTGTAGTGGGGTTCTTAAAATTGGAGTCTAAACAGTTAACAAGAACCGACAGATATAAAATGTTCATTAAAATGATTTAGCATGGCAGATTTTTCAGTCACATCTTTACCATCTTTGACCAAGAAGTTAGGGAATTCATTTTCATGAGCAAAATCTGAAGTGGATTTAATGATTTTCCAGAACTTCTTTGGGTCATTTAAGCTTTTAGTTGTCTCAGAAAGATAGAAGTTAGATTTTGCTCTTTTGATGAAAGAGGTACATTTATTTATTTAGCAGCATCCCTATCTTTAAGAAGACTTCCAATTTCAGGTGAAAACCAGGGAGTTTTACGCCTTTTTACTCTGAATTTTCTAAAAGGTGCATGTTTGTTAATAAGTCTTAAAAACTCATCATAAAAGTACTGCCAGGCTAAGTCCACATCATCAAAAAGTGACACTCTGCCACACTCAAAGTGGGCAAGATCGTGAATAAAAGCTTGTTCATTAAAGTGCTTAAGATCTTTTTTGACAAGGATACACGGCTTAGTTTTAGGTAGTTTGACAGTAGCAATTGCACAATGATCACTAAGATCATTAGCAAAAATGCCTATTTCGGTGTATTTGTGTGGGGCGATCAAGTCGATCAAGGTTGATCTAGACGGGTGCTTTATGTTTGGCCGCGTAGGACTATCTATTAATTGTGTGAGGTTTATGGAATCACAGAGCGATTTTAAACTGTTTGAGGATGAAGTCAGCCAATCAAGGTTTAGGTCTGCTACCAGCACAAATTCAGAAGAGTTTAACTCTGAGACTTTGTTGAATAGAGTTGCAAGGGCTTCATTGCAGGCTCCAGGAGGTCTGTAACAGCCCATGATTGTGAGAGACTGTCCCTTCGAGAATTCAAGTTTTAGGGTTAAAATTCAAATTGTTTCTGGATTGACAGAGAAGCAAGAACAGTGGCATGGAATTTACTTTTTAAATAAATAGCTACTCCACCATCTTTGTTTGGTCTGTCACAGCGAAAAACATTATATCCCGATATGAAAATATCCTGATTTATTCAACCATGTTTCAGAGAGCACCAGAATGTCGGTATCAGTGGTTTTGAGCCAGATTTTGATCATATCTAAATTGGGTAACATTCTACGAGCATTTATATGTATTATCCCAAGTCCTGATCTGGTTCTGAATTCATCAGGGGAATCAATATGATTATGATTTAGCTTATGCACAAATACACATGTTCCTTTAGAGCCTAGCCTTGATTATAGTGTTCCTACCGCAGTGTGTGTGTGCTGCAGTTAATCAGCTGACCAGGGTCGCATTAAAGATCCATTCATTCATTTCAATGGTCTTACACTGTGTGTACATATGTGGTGGTGTTGTGATGTAGGCACGCATCACCTTGGTGACAGACTTCCTGTTTGAAACACACATTCTGAGTGAACACACAGTGGCTGAGTAAATTATAATGGAGGCTGTCCTTGGACGGTGCATTCAAGAGCGCCGCTGACTTTAAAGGAAATAGAGCTTTTGTGTTGTTAGGGATGAAAATTAGAGCTCTGCTGTGGCACTGCTATAAGAAGCATGATGCTAGCATTGATGATGATGATTTTGTCCCCCATAAACTAATTGGTTAACTTCAGCCATTAAAGCTACTTGGTTAGCTTTAGCCATTGAAGCTACTTGGTTAGCTTCATCCATTGAAGCTACTGGATTAGCTTTAGCCATTAAAGCTACTTGGTTAGCTTCAGCCATTAAAGCTACTTGGTTAGCTTCAGCCATGAAAGCTACTTGGTTAGCTTCAGCCATTAAAGCTACTTGGTTAGCTTCAGCCATGAAAGCTACTTGGTTAGCTTCAGCCATGAAAGCTACTTGGTTAGCTTCAGCCATTAAAGCTACTTGGTTAGCTTCAGCCATTAAAACTACTTGGTTAGCTTTAGTCATTAAAAGTACTTTGTTAGCTTCAGCCTTCAAAACAACTTAGGTTAGCTTTAGTTATAAAAACCACTTGGTTAGCTTTAGCCATTAAAACTTGGTTAGCTGTAAACAAACATGATATTTTGGGTAAAAATATAAAAACAATAATAAAAACAGTCCATTTGACACTCCATCTATTTGTAGCATTTTTGGTGAGTCCGCACAATCATAAGCTACGCTAGCCTGAAAAAACAGAGCTCTTTCTGCTTTCTCTGAATCCCATGTAACCTTTAAAATATGATCCACACCAGGATAGAATGATGCTCAGACATGTCCTTGTGTAGCTAGCGCGGCAGCCAGCCAGAGAGTAGTAATAAGCATGCTTAAAGCTCTGGAATTAGATAAAGGTTCAGTTGTGGCGTCCATGAATAACAAATATTCCATAAAACCTGATTGTTGTGCATCTGTGGAGGTGTTAAGGAGTTGGTTGTAGTAGTCCTAGAGAGTCCTCTCTACAGAAAGGGAGTGTAGGTAGGTCTGAATTAGCTAGTTAGCCAAATAGCCAATGAGCTAACAGAAAAAGTGCTAAAAACCAGCTAAAAAGAAAAAGAGTGCCTCCAGTAATAATATTAGCTACACAACAGCTGGCTAAACTTAGCTTGCTAGGTAATTGATAGTCAAATTGATGCAGTGTAGCTTACTTACACCTAGTTAGCCTGCGCTTACTCTGACATTATTTTGGAGCAGGAAAGCTAAACTAACTTTAGCCAGCTAGCTGTAGCTTAGCATAATAAAATAACTTGCAGACTCTCTTATTTGCTACAGAAAGAAAGGGAGTGTAGGTAGTTTTGAATTAGCCAGTTAGCCAATTAGCTAACAGAAAAACTAACAGTTTCACCAAGCTAATGTGTATTAACACTGATGGCCAGCTAGCTGGAGCTTAGCATCATCGCATTTTGCAGGTTCAAATTAGCCAGTTAGCTAATTAGCTAACAGCTAACTAGCTAACAGTAAAACTAAAAATGTATACACTGCTGGCCAGCTAGCTGAGCAGGGAAGCTAAGCTACGTTTAGCCAGCTAGCTGTAGCTTAGCATCATCGCATTTATCTAAGAATTAAGATTAAGAATACCTTTATTAGTCCCACAATGTGACAATCGTGAAATCTACATAACAAAATAACTTGCAGACACTCGTATTTGCTACAGAAAGGAGTGTAGGTTAGCCAGTTAGCCAATTAGCTAACAGAAAAAAAAAGTTTCAGCAAGCTAATGTGTATCAACACTGATGTGTGGCTAGCTGTAGCATAGCCTTGCTGCATTTATAAATCATTGTCGACTTCAATTAGGGAGCATAAATATAAATATAAATATTAGCCTTAAGCTAATTAGCTCATAATATAAATGATAATAAACACTAAAACAAATAAAATAAAGTATAAAAATAATACATATATAAACAAATATATATATATTGCATACTCCAGCTACTTTGATAACAGTCCCCCCCACACTCTCCTATCTGTCGTCAGCACGGCGGTCCTTGGGAAGCATATCTCTGCTGCAGAAATAACTTCCTTTGCATCGAATTTGTTTGATAAACTTGCACATTTTATTCAGTGAGTGGACCGTTACACACACGCAAAAACAATAGAGAGAAAAGTGTTGTTGTAGCTTAGCTTAGCATAGCTTAGCAAGTTACATTTTTTTATCTGAGTTAAGATTGGCATTTATCTACGGTACATTAGCATTTTAGCTAAGGATTAGCTAAAATGACATGTTATTAGCACCCACATTGCATTCAATAACACGTTTTTATGCATTCAATAACACACCATTGGTTTAAAATGAAAACTGAAAATTAACACTTTTTGTGTAGCTTAGCTTAGCTTAGCATAGCATAGCATGTTTTTGCCATTGACTTAAAGTTAAAAAATGATCATCTGATGTTGTTAGCTACTTTTAAAACATTTCTTGTGAAGCTTAGCTTAGATTGATACAAATTTTTCCTTTCATTTAGATTACATACATTTACCGTATTTTCACGACTATAAGTCTAAAATTTTCTCAAAAGTCGGCTGTGCGCCTTATAATGTGGTGCGCCTTGTGTATGGGTTGAGTGCCAGACGCGGGGACGTGATACGTAAACTACGTACGCTGGCAGCAATTCACCAATCAGCTGAACAGTACGCCATACGTACACTACGTACGCTAGCAGCGATGAACCAATCAGATGGATACTACCTAACACATACACTACGTACGGTGGCAGCAATTCACCAATCAGCTGAATGCTACGGTACTGGCGCAGCAACTTCCAGCGGATTACAAAGAAAAGCTGGCCAGCTTCTGCGTCTACTGCAGTGACAACATTGCCAGCAAAAACATCCAGCCCAGCCACATCATCAGCATGGATGAAGTCCCCCTCACTTTCGACATCCCCGTGAACCAAAATGTGGAGAGAACGGGGACCAGCACGGTATCAATACAGACCACGGGGCACGAGAAATCAGGGTTCGCTGTTGTTCTCGGTTGCCATGGTAATGGACAGAAACTTCCACCTATGGAATAGGAAGATGCTGCCTAAAGAAAGGTTTCCAGCAGGAATCTTCATTAAGGAAAAACGAGGAGACGAGGAGGAAATGGGACAGTGGCTCAGGGAAGTTTATGTAAAGAGACCGAATGTTTTTTTTCACGCATCACCCTCGCTGCTGATCCGCGACTCCGTGGGCGCCTGTCTCACCGCCGGTGTAAAAAAACAGGCGAAGCAGATGAATTCAGAGCTTGCCGTAATCCCGGGAGGGTTAACAAAGAACTCCAACCACTGGACATCAGCGTAAAAGTAAAGTTGCGAGCAGCGTGGGAGCGATGGATGGCAGACAGCGAGCACAGCTTTACTGGGAGGCAGCGCCAGGCGAGTTACATTTGAATGTATTTGAACTCGCATATTTGAATGGATTGTGGATGTGTGGACTCATGTTTCTGCAGTGACTGTTGCCCTAGCTTTTGTGAAAGCCGGCATAATTTCCGTACAGCCGGCATAATTTCCGTACAGCCAGCCGGCAACGTGTGTGACTGTGACTCTGACAGCGATGAGAGGGAAGCTGGCAGGTTTGAACTCGCGCAGTTGTTTCCTGTTTATTGTACATTGTTGTAATAAATATTCTGTAGAGTCAGCCACTGTAAGGGGGATGAATTAGGAATCAGTGTGGTGCATCTGATTAAAATGCGGGACAACATATATCCGAAGTTGGTCTTTATTTATTAATAAAGTGTAAAGATAAAGTTGGAATCACAACAGGCATTCAGCAGCAGCCACTATTCTGCCCATAGAAACACACACACACTGTTTCTCTGTCGCTGCCACCTTCGAGAGAGAGGCTGCACCTCTCTCCTCACTGATATCCAGCCGTTTTTTTTACTGAATCGCTGCTGACAGAGATGTGAGCAGCTTGCGGAGGATGCGGAGCAGTTTCCTGGGTTTTCACTTCTGCAGCGCAAAGTAACTCTGTCTTAAAGCTCAGACGCGAGGGTCGGATCGCACATCACTGCAGCTCAGAGCACAACAAAAAATGTGAAACAGAAAATTGTACATACACATTTCAAATTGTTATGCAGAATAACGTGTAACAAACTGCATCTGTATTATGTAATTATTGCGAGCTACAGCGCTATATGCAGCGAGTAATCAAACATACATATACAAAGTCATTCCTTCATAACAATAAAGTTCGTCTTAACTCAATGTTTTGCTCCCGTTACCTTTTAATTTACGTACTGGTATGTTTTAGCGTAGCATGCACCTTATAATACGGTGCGCCTTGTGTATGTGCTGAGGACAGAAATAGACCCTGTAACTGACACTGCGCCTTATAATGCGGTGTGCCTTATGGTCGCGAAAATACGGTAGTTATTTGTATTCTGGGTTGAGGTGGGTGTTGGTGTTCATCTACGGCACAGCTAGCATTTTAGCTAACACTTATCACTGTCCACCAGCACTCACCTACAACATTGGGAGTTTCCTTCAAATATAAATAATCTGAGTGATTGTTCTCAGTCGAACGCTGGCAGGCCAAAGAGCTGCGGCTGGAACTCCTCCACACTCCTGAGCTGTAGCGTCGCCTCCTGGGTGAGGCCGGGGTCCAGGTTGTCGTCTGGGATCATCACCACCTGCATGCCCGCGGCCAGCGCCGCCTTCACGCCGTTGGGAGCATCTTCAAACACCAAACACTGAGAGCGGTAAAAAACAAATTAAAAATGACTCTATAACACATGGTTAGCATTTTAGCATGTCCGATCCATTTGCTCTGAAACCAGCGGGGTCGTTTGAATGCTATGTTAGCGTAGCATTTGAGCATTGTTTTATAATTGAGAAAAAAAATCTAGAAATTTGTGTACATTAAGTATCATAAGTATACTTTTGCTCATTGTAGTGCTAATTTTCTGACATAATCTAAAACCTAGCAGATGCTAACGTCCATGTCGACCAACAAAAACGTACCATTCCTGCAGCAACTGTGAGTTAGCGCACCACAACTAATTTTTTTATTATTAAATTTTATGGTTGGTTGCTAACATGTAGTTAAATGGGATATTTACTATCTATGATCTATCGTATCGTATCTTAGCTTAGTGTAGCGTAGCTTATCTTATATTAGCATAGCATATCTTAGCTTAGCTTATATCGTATCGCATCTTAGCTGTGTATCATATATCTTATCTTATCTTATTGTATTGTATCGTATCGTAGCTTAGCTTATCATATCTTAGCTTAGTGTATCATATCGTATCTTATTGTAGCTTATCTTATCTTAACTTATCGTATCGTGTCGTACCGTATCTTAGCTTAGCGTAGTGTATCGTAGCATTAGCTTTAATGGTCACGTAGATGAAGATGGTGTTTGTAAATAGGGATGGCAAGATATTGGTTTTTCCATGTCCGATACCGAAATCACAATATTTTATAACAAGTGTTAAATAATATATTTGTATGGATTCATACACACTAGCGTGGCCCTCCAAGTTAAGCTAAACATTTACATGATATTACACATGATGTTGGACTCGAGGGTTGTTTCTTTGGACATTACAGAGGACCAGTTGCCTCCATTTAAACTCCTGGAAGTGAGTACATGAGACATCCACAGACCATTTACATAAGGGTTTAAGCCAATATATCGGATCAGATTTATATGATTAAAGTTTTATTGTCGTTATTAGATCATGATTTTTGCATCTTATCTTATCTTATTTTATCTTAGCTTAGCTTGGCTTATCTTAACTTAGCGTATCTTAGCTTAGCATATCTTATCTGGGCTTATCTTAGCATATCGTATTTTAGCGTATCTTATCGTATTGTATTATATTGTATCTTAGCTTAGTTTATCGTATCGTATCTGAGCTTATCATATCATATCGTATTTTTTGATTTTACATCTCTCCTCTAAGCAACTGTTTTCTTTCTACAGCAGCGATGAAGTCGCACTGTAACCAAAAGCTTTTTTAAAGCTTCCCCAGCTGCGAGGCACAGATAAATAATAGATACTACAGTCGTTAGAATGTGTGAATGGATTCTCAATTCCCACTGAAGGATTGCATGTTGTGCTTTCCTGACTATCTTTAGGCAGAAAAAAAGAAGAAAGTTAATATTATCACAGCATTAAAAAACATTCATGAGTGCTAGAAAGAGGAGACAGATCTTGTACCTCAAAATAGACCTTGTCTGCTGGTCTGATATTCTACTTTGAGCTGGCATAATTTTACATATTTAAATGTAGAGTTTACACTTACAGTCCAGAGAACATTTCTAGTGTAGCTTAGCTTTAGCTAAGAATTAGCTAAAATAGCATCCAGATTTAATTCAGTAACATTTCAAACGTTTTAGTGTAGCTTAGCATAGCATAGCTTAGCATAGCATGCTACATTTGTTTTCTTTAGTTTGTTTATATCTGGGTTAAGATTGGCATTTATCTATGGTATAGTTAGCATTTAGCTAAGAATTAGCTAAAATGCCCTTCTCACTATTTCCCACCAAAAGATGCTACAGAGCCCTAAAGTCCTTTACTGAACCTACACCCCACACCCAACAGTGATACTTGATCCCTGTGAAAATGCTAACGCTACTATTAGCTTATAACGCTATTATAAGGATTAGCTAAAACAACATGTAAAATTAGCATCTGATGTTGTTAGCTACTTTCAAACATTTTGTATAGGTTAGCATAGCATAGCTTAGCATAACATAGCATGTTAAATTTTTTTCCTTTAGTTTGTTTTTATCTGGGTTAAGATTGGCATTTATCTATGGCGCAGTTAGCATTTTAGCTAAGGATTAGCTAAGGATTAGCTAAAATGTTATTAGCACCAACATTGCATTCAATAACATGTTTTGTCATTGGTTTACAATGCATAGGATTAAGGATTAGATACACTCAACAAAAATATAAACGCAACACTTTTGTTTTTGCTCCCATGTTTCATGAGATGGACTTGAAGATCTAAACTTCATTCCAGATACACAATATTACCATTCCTCTCAAACATTGTTCACAAATCTGTCTAAATGTGTGATAGTGAGCACTTCTGCTTTGCTGAGATAATCCATCCCACCTCACAGGTGTGCCACATCAAGATGCTGATCTGACATCATGATTAGTGCACAGGTGTACCTTAAACTGCCCACAATAAAAGGCCACCCTGAAATGTGCATTTTGTTTCTGCTTTATTGGCGGTCTGGGGACTCAGAACCAGTCAGTATCTGGTGTGACCACCATTTGCCTCATGCAGTGCAACACATCTTCTTCGCATAGAGTTTATCAGATTGTCTATTGTGGCCTGTGGAATGTTGGTCCACTCCTCTTCAATGGCTGTGCGAAGTTGCTGGATATTAGTGGGAACTGGTGCACGCTGTCGTATACGCCGGTCAAGCACATCCCAAACATGTTCAATGGGTGACATGTCCGGTGAGTATGCTGGCCATGCAAGAACTGGGACATTTTCAGCTTCCAAGAATTGTGTACAGATCCTTGCAACATGGGGCCGTGCATTATCTTGCTGAAACATGAGGTGATGTTCATGGATGTATGGCACAACAATGGGCCTCAGGATCTCATCACGGTATCTCTGTGCATTCAAAATGCCATAAATAAAATGCACCTGTGTTCTTCGTCCATAACAGATGCCTGCCCATACCATGACCCCACCACCACCATGGGCCACTCGATCCACAACATTGAGCAAAGCGCTCACCCACACGACACCACACACGCTGTCTGCCATCTGCCCTGAACAATGTAAACCGAGATTCATCCGTGAAGAGAACACCTCTCCAACGTGCTAGACGACATCGAATGTGAGCATTTGCCCACTCAAGTCTGTTACGGCGACGATCTGGAGTCAGGTTAAGACCCCGATGAGGACGACGAGCATGCAGTTGAGCTTCCCTGAGACGGTTTCTGACAGTTTGTGCAGAAATTGTTTGGTTATGCAAACCAATTGTTTCAGCAGCTGTCTGAGTGGCCGGTCTCAGACGATCTCGGAGGTGAACCTGCTGGATGTGGAGGTCCTGGGCTGGTGTGGTTACTTGTGGTCTGCGGTTGTGAGGCCGGTTGGATGTACTGCCATATTCTCTGAAACGCCTTTGGAGACGGCTTATGGTGGAGAAATGAACATTCAATGCACGAGCAACAGATCTGGTTGACATTCCTGCTGTCAGCATGCCAATTGCACGCTCCCTCAATGCTTGTGGCATCTGTGGCATTTTGCTGTGAGACAAAACTGCACATTTCAGGGTGGCCTTTTATTGTGGGCAGTTTGAGGTACACCTGTGCACTAATCATGATGTCAGATCAGCATCTTGATGTGGCACACCTGTGAGGTGAGATGGATTATCTCAGCAAAGCAGAAGGGCTCACTATCACACATTTAGACAGATTTGTGAACAATGTTTGAGAGGAATGGTAATATTGTGTATCTGGAATGAAGTTTAGATCTTCAAGTCCATCTCATGAAACATGGGAGCAAAAACAAAAGTGTTGCGTTTATATTTTTGTTGAGTGTATTAGGATTTTTTTTAATTAATTACCAAAGGCAAAAACATTGAATCATTGAACACAATGTGGGTGCTAATAACATGTCAGTTTAGCTAATCCTTAGCTAAAATGCTAAGTATGTACCATAGAAAAATACCAATCTTAACCCAGATAAAAACAATCTAAAGGAAAAAAAAATTAATATGCTATGCTAAGCGACACAAAAACTATGCTGAAATGTATGGTAAAGCAGAGCCCTAAAGTCCTGTAATGAACTTACACCCTTGACTCCACAGCCACCCCACAGTGATCCTTGATCCCTGTGAAAATGCTAATGTTACATGATTTTTCCATATAACATAAGCCACAAATGTGCTTTTAACCCAATTTTAAACATCTCTTTTCAACATTAGAAGGTTAAAACACAGCTTTAACCAGCAATTGTGTGTGTGTGAATAAAGGAAACAGCTATACAATGACTCTAAAGAGCCCTACAGAAGCCACCAGAAGCCCTTTGTTCATCTGGACTCTAATACCCAGGTAGAACAAAGAGGCCTCCTCCACTTTCTTTAAAGCCTAATTGACTTCTGTGTGAAGCCAGAGACTGAAGGGAAGTGGAACAAAGACGGCGGAAGCACTGAGAGACGCACCAAACAGACCAGGGCCCTTTGCTAATTCTCTTGATTGGGAGTAATTAAAACTGGTAATTATCCCGGCGAGCTAGTGAAATGACCTTTTAATCTGCTTCTAGTGGGCTGATGCAACAATGAACCGTTAGTTTATGTGGATTATGGACACACACACACAAAAAGCTTCCATAGTGAAATGCAAGGAAGAACCGTCACCTTTGGGCAACCATCAGTGACCATCGCGCCTAGGATATTATATTATATCATATTAAACACCTAAAACACTTAGCTATGTTAAAGTCAGGATTAGGTCAAAACACATAGTCAGGATTAGGTTTTAAATGCTTGGTCAAGGCACAGAGTAACTTGGTCATACTGAGACATGAAAGTACTTATAGGGTAAGGTTTAGGCATAGAACTGGGCTAGATTAGAATCTAGATTGGATTAGATTAGAATCGCTGGATTAGACTCCTAAAAGCCAGGATTAGGTTTAGAAAAAATTCTTGGGACGAAACTAATACTGCTAGTACAGGGACTAGGCCTTGGGCCTAAAGGTTGTTCCAGAAGTGTCACTTCTACCTCGGATAACCTGCAGCAGTGTCAGCACCTGGCTGACTGCTGCATGTGTCCCAAACCCCATTTCCCTGACAGTGGCAGAGGTGCCGCCAAGCTTGTTAAACACCCGGACGCCTCATAAAAATGTAACAAGGTAAATCCAGAGAGCTGGAGAAAACCAGTTTCATCACACTTTCACTAGCAGCATAAACCCACATAACCCAAATTCATAATGCATCACAGAAACTGCTCTTTATGTACAATATTATATCAGAAGCGGCTGGTTTACACAGTCGGTGTACAAAATTGCTAACTCTAAGTAAAAAAAAAAACGTTTTTTCCTGCTTTAAAATATGTCCTTTGCTCTACTTTTTGTAGCTGAACAGATATTTGAAATGATATCATAAGTAGAAAAGCATAGCATTTTAGCATTTTCCCATTTCGTCATCTTGAGGTTGATGGTGCAATCTAGTAGCTTAAAGGGACTACAGAGATCAACCATACTTTGTTGTGGTGATGCAAAAGTCATGTGACTGTGCCGTGGTGCTTTAATAGCATGATACGAAGCTTCAAAAAACAAATATATATGGTGTTTTTTGGTAAAAAAAAACCCAAAAATGTAGAAAAAAAATTATCCAATCCAATCTAATCCAATCCGTATGGTTTTCTGGTAAAAATCCCCCCAAAACTGTAGAAAAAAATAATTAAATTAAATTAAAAAAAAAAATCTGTATGGTTTTCCGGTAAAGATCAAATTAAATTAAATTAAATTAAAACTGTGTAGTTTTCTGGTAAAACAAATGTAGAAAAAAAAGAATTATATTAAATCTCAGCAGTTTACCCCTTTGTCCAAGGAAATTTTGGTCATGCAAATTGAGGACTAACGCACCTACCAAGGGTCCGTTAAAGGGTTACAAAAGTCCAACATGACACCACGGTCGCCACATGGTCTTTGGATGATACAATCTGGCTAATCCTTGGCGACGGTCGCTCAACTCAAGTGACAGTTGAGGACATGATGCTGAAAAAAAAGGACACTGGAAACCATGTTTTGGACTCAGTCCCTTAAGAGATTGTCCTGCATCCTAAAAACTGACCGCCATACCCAACGCCGGATTGGATTTAGGGGGAAATCTAGAGTCTGGTGTGAGACTGAGGAAAGTACGTAGAAAGTTCCTAGCTCCTAACTTCCCCTCCCAGGTATACCACCCCTCTTCAAAGGGTGCCATTGAAGATTTACAGCCTGTCCACAGGCCTGCACCTCAACACATCTGGGCAGGATCCAGGCCTTGTTGGGCTGCAGACTGGTGGTTTAATAAGTGCACCAGGAGAAGGGGGGGATGTGATCGAGTGCTTGTCCTGCAGATGGATTCGCAGCTCTCACAGAAAGATCGCTTCTTTCCAGACAGGGATCAGACGCAGGACTTAACCCCTCAGGGTTTACTCGGTTGCTGAGCTGTGTGCATTTCCTCCCAGACATGAATCGACGTTTTAATCAAAGTAGAGGATCACAGCTGTAGCTGAACCTCTTTTGGCAGTCCCAGAGAAATCTCGCACATAATATTCCGTCGGAATCCATAAATGGAAAATGCTGTCTTAAGGTCAAATGTGCACATTCACAGGTAAAAAACACAGCGTCGATAAACCCCTCTGCAACTGTTCTCTGTTACTGTGCTGTGATTTTTCAGTTGTGCACGCTAGGAAACATTATGGTGAACCTGTGAAAGCAGGCCTTTGTTTTCAATCCTCCTGAGAGATTACAGAGGAAGGCAATCCTCTGGTTCAAACTCACAAACAGGCAACAATGCCGAGCACCGCACCACCTCAACTAGTCATATAAGTTAAAACTATCTAGCAATATAGCAACAAAAACAGTGATGTTAAAGCACATATAGGGGCTCAATTTGGGGTCCAAGCATCTACCCTTTCCCACCATGCACCATGATCCAGCTGTGTAATAATAATTATAATAATAACAAAATTTAATTACATTAAATTATACGAAATTTAAAAAAAAATAAACACAAATATAACAACAATAATAAGAATTCATTATATGACACCACTGTCGCCACGTGGTCTTTGGATGATACAATCTGGCTAATCCTTGGCGGTCGCCCAACTCAAGTGACGGTTGAGGACATGACGCTGAAAAAAAGGACACTGGAAACCAAGTTTTTGACTCGGTCCCCCAAGAAATTTTCCTGCACCCTAAGAACTCGCCACCATACCCAAGGCCATACCCCATCTTTGATTGGACTTAGGGGAAGTCTAGAGTCTGGTGTGAGACTGAGGAAAGTTCGTAGAAAGTTCCTATTAATTAATTAAATTAAATTATATGAAATATAAAAAATACATATAATAATAATAATAATTAAAGCTGCAAGCAGCGATGATCGAGCCCTCGTACTCCGCGCGACCGCCCCCTCCCCGTCACGCCATCCCTTCCCTGCCTTGCTCCCCCTACGAGCTGCGGCGATTTTGCCAGGGGTGGGAAAAAAGCGGCAGACAGAGGCAGAGACATGTCAGAGCAACAAATCTGTCAATATATGTAAAAATTTTTAGTATGCAGTAACCTCCTGTTTACAGTAGGTGGCGCTGTCCACAGATGTCCACACATGGTCGGGATTGGGTCTGTATCACATGTAAAAAATTTGAGGATTTTAGGAGCATCTGTGGTGGAGTTATATCAGTTGCAGTACCGTATGTGTCCACTGGGTGAAGCCAGACACCATGAGAATAGTGGAGACCTGTCTGTGCATCAAACCTCAAAAAACATTAGATTCATACATGAAAAATGACCAGAAGCAGTTACTTCCGGTTTCCTGTAGGTGGCGCTGTGCAGGTGACTCATGAACATGCAGACGTGTGGGGGGGACGGACCGTTAGGACATAAAAAAAATTTGAGGACCCTAGGACGATGCATGGCAAAGTTATAAGCAGTTGATGTTTCATGGCGAAGGTTCAACAGTCGCCACCGCCACGGGCAGCATGATACAGGAATCCACACAGGTGTCTCTGTGGGACTTCAAATCTGTGATCCTCATTTGGCTGTATAATGACAGGGAAGGATTTAACAGAGTGCATGTCAGTGAAGAACATGGCACTTCCTGTCTCCACCACAAGGGAGCGCCGTAGATCATGATGACATAGAGACGTTCAGGGAGGGGCTCTGACCACGTGCAGAAAGTTTGAAGCCGTTTGGGGCAAGTATGTAGGAGAGAGAGCCGTTCAAAGTTACATGGCGAAATCATGAATTGTCGCCAGACTTTGGCGAGCCACAGCGGCCACGCCCTTTAAGTGAGAGAAAAGCTTTTGATAACTTTTGATCAGCATGGTCTCTAGGTGACCTCCAGCAAATTTCAGGTCAATCGGGAGACACCTCTAGGAGGAGTTCGTCCGCATACCAAAGGTGGAAATCGCCAAAATCGCCAACTTCCACCCAAGATGGCGGACTGCCTGTTGAGTTGAGGTCATGGTGTCAAAGAGACTTTTTGGTGCGTCTCGGTATAATAAACATGTGTGCCGATTTTTGTGCAGCTATGTGAAACTATGCCAAAGTGCAGGAGTTTTGAAAATTCCAAGAGGGCGCTGTAGAGCCATTTTGCCCCGCCCATTTGCAGCGACCACAAAATATTGCAATTTTCGGCACCCCGATGAGTGTGCAAAATTTGGTGAGTTTTCGTGCATGGCAAAGGGGCAAAAAAGGGCGGTTTAGAGGTGCAAATAATAATAATAATACCAGCAATTACAACAGGGCCTTCGCACCACTCGGTGCTCGGGCCCTAATTAAAGCTGCAAGCAGCGATGATCGGGCCCTCGTACTCAGCGCGACCGCCCCCTCCCCGTCACGCCGTCCCTTCCCTGCCTCGCTCCCCCTACGAGCTGCGGCGATTTTGCCAGGGGTGGGAAAAAAGCGGCAGACAGAGGCAGAGACATGTCAGAGCAACAAATCTGTCAATATATGTAAAAATTTTTAGTATGCAGTAACCTCCTGTTTACAGTAGGTGGCGCTGTCCACAGATGTCCACATGGTCGGGGTTGGGTCTGTATCACATGTAAAAAATTTGAGGATTTTAGGAGCATCCGTGGTGGAGTTATATAAGTTGCAGTACCGTATGTGTCCACTGGGTGGAGCCAGACACCATGAGAATAGTGGAGACCTGTCTGTGCATCAAACCTCAAAAAACATTTGATTCATACATGAAAAATGACCAGAAGCAGTTACTTCCGGTTTCCTGTAGGTGGCGCTGTGCAGGTGACTCATGAGCATGCAGACGTGTGGGGGGACGGACCGTTAGGACATAAAAAAATTTGAGGACGCTAGGACGATGCATGGCGAAGTTATAAGCAGTTGATGTTTCATGGCGAAGGTTCAACAGTCGCCACCGCCACGGGCAGCATGATACAGGAATCCACACAGTTGTCTCTGTGGGACTTCAAATCTGTGATCCTCATTTGGCTGTGTAATGACAGGGAAGGATTTAACAGAGTGCATGTCAGTGAAGAACATGGCACTTCCTGTCTCCACCACAAGGGAGCGCCGTAGATTATGATGACATAGAGACGTTCAGGGAGGGGCTCTGACCACGTGCAGAAAGTTTGAAGCCGTTTGGAGCAAGTATGTAGGAGAGAGAGCTGTTCGTGTATGAATGGCGAAGTGACGCCACAGCGGCCACGCCCTTTGACTTAGAGAAAAGCTTTTAATAACTTTTGATCAGCATGGTCTCTAGGTGACAGCGACCGAATATGAAGTCAATCGATCGAATTCCCTAGGAGGAGTTCGTCCGCATACCAAAGGTGGAAATCGCAGAAATTTGACCGCCAAAATCAAAATGGCTGACTTCCTGTGTGGTCTAGATCAATGGTGCAAGAGACTTTTATGTGCGTCTGGACGTGTTCTGTGTGTGTGCCGATTTTTGTCTTCCTACTCTAAAAAAACCCCTATGGAGAGGGTTTTTTTAAAAATTCAAGGGGGCGCTATTGAGCCATTTTGCCCCGCCCACTTACGAGACCCCCATCAGTTGCTAGGTCACACCCCCGTGAACGTGTGTATGAATTTTCATTATCATAGAAGGTCGTTAAGGTCATAAAAAACTCAAACGTACTCTTATGGCGAAGGATCGACAGTCGGCGCACCGCCACACAGATGCCATTGCACGCAGCTTCACGGCCTTCATAGTGTAGCTTCACCAACTAGTTGGGAAGGTTCTAGAGGTGAAATGAAGTTGATGCTGTCAACTATGTAGGAGCAGTACATGTCAGAGTAAAAAGAGGTCATTTCCTGTTACCAGCAGGGGGTGTCACGAGTAAGTCAGGGTTTCAACATATGGAGGCGTTCAGGGCGGAGCCCTCATCATGCTCATAGAGTTTGAAGACGTTTGGATAAAGTATGCGAGTGTGAGAGCCGTTCAAAGTTACATGGCGAAATTATGAATTGTCGCCAGACTTTGGCGAGCCACAGAGGCCACGCCCTTTAAGTGAGAGAAAAGCTTTTGATAACTTTTGATCAGCAGGTCCTTTAGGTGACCTCCAGCAAATTTCAGGTCAATCGGGCGACAGCTCTAGGAGGAGTTCGCTCACATACCAATGGTGTAAATCGCCAAAATCGCCAACTTCCACCCAAGATGGCGGACTTCCTGTTGAGACTTTTTGGTGCGCCTCGGTATAATAAACATGTGTACCGATTTTCGTGCAGCTATGTGAAACTATGCCAAAGTGCAGGAGTTTTGAAAATTCCAAGGGGGCGCTGTAGAGCCATTTTGCCACGCCCATTTGCAGCGACCACAAAATATTGCAATTTTCGCCACCCCTGATGAGTGTGCAAAATTTGGTGAGTTTTCGTGCATGGCAAAGGGCGGTTTAGAGGTGCAAATAATAATAATAATACCAGCAATTACAATAGGGCCTTCGCACCACTCGGTGCTCGGGCCCTAATAATAATAATAAACACAGCAAATACAATAGGGCCTTCGCACCACTCGGTGCTTGGGCCCTAATATTAAACACTACAATTACAATAGGGCCTTCGCACCACTCGGTGCTCGGGCCCTAATTAAAGCTGCAAGCAGCGATGACGGGCCCTTGCAGCCCTTGCGGTCCGCAGGACCAGCAGACGCCGCCTCCCCTATCGTCCCACGACCTCTCTCCCAGCTGTACCGGTAGGAGGTGTGGTCCGCAGGCCAGAAGAGTACAGCAAAACACACATGTACAAAAGACAGGTCCTCCGGCCAGTAGGTGGTGCAGTGACTGTAGCCTATCAGGAGGTCAATCTGTGCAGTGTCGATGTCCAGCATGACTGTAAGATTTCATCCACACAGGATGACCTATGTGGGAGACACAGGCAAAAACATGTATTTCCTGTGGGTTGGCGAAGGGTCAAATTCGTGGTGGCGCCACGGCCAGACCGTGTGATGAAGTGCTGCGTTTTTGATAACTTTTGGTCCCTAACGCCTTAAGAGTAAGCAGAGCAAGTTTCAGGTGGATTGGAGAAATCCTCTAGGAGGAGTTCGTAAAAGTGTGGGGAGAGAAAACTGCAAAATGGCGCAGGTTTTTCAAAATGGCGGACTTCCTGTGCGTTTTAGAGGATACCTCCAAGAGACTTTTTTTCTTGTCTAGAGGAGATACATATGCGTACCAATTTTCGTGTCTGTCGGTCAAATGGGGAAGCAGATCTCATTCCAGGTGGCGCTGCAGAGCCATGTGGCCACACCCACATATGACGATGAGGTGATATGAAAAGGTGCACAGGGGCTGATGTCATGATAGAGTAAGAGGCAGGTAGGATGAACAAATCAAGAAAGACATCAGCTTTCTCTATGGTGGCGAAGGGTCACCTTTGTGGCGATGCCCCGCCCACACGGTGTAACATAGAGCTGCGTTTTTGATAACTTTTGCTCGACCATGTCTTCAGAACCAGGTGACAAAATCTCAGGTCCGATAGAGTATTTCCCTAGGACGGGTTCGTTGAAATACGAGGTGTGGAACATGGATAATCAGCCTGAACACAATCCATACCGCCAGTAGGTGGCGCTATGAGAGTTTTTGGTCATTAGCGTATCAATCTGTTCAGAATGACAGGCTCAGCATGCCTGATTTTTTTCATCCACATTGGATGAAGTATGTGGGAGATACAGCCACAAACACATCCATTTTGTGTGCATTGGCGAAGGGTCAACTTTGTGGTGGCGCCACGGCCAGACCGTGTGAGGAAATGCTGCGTTTTTGATAACTTTTGGTCCCTGACCCCTTAAGGGGCGAGTGCACCAATTTTCAGCCGTATCAAGCAATTCCACTAGGAGGAGTTCGCAAAGCTGCGGGGTGTGCAAATTGGAACAAGGCATGTTTTTTTCAAAATGGCGGACTTCCTGTACATCGTGGAATTTTTGTCCAAGAGGCTTTTTTTCTTGTCACAAGGCGATACATCAGTGTACCGAGTCTGAAATCTGTAGCACTTGCGGTGAATATTTTCACACGTTAGGGGGTGCTGCAGAGCCATGCAGCCAGACCCGCAAACGGCGACAGTGTCAAGTCGCGATTTTCGTCGGGGGACAATTTTGTGCCAAATTTGGTGAGTTTTTGAGCACGTTCAGGGGGTCAAATTCACAATACCGTGGGCGGAACAAGAATGATGTATAATAAACGCTTGCATTTCAATAGGGCTCTTGCACCTTTCGGTGCTCGGGCCCTAATAATTAAAGCTGCAAGCAGCGATGACGGGCCCTCGCAGCCCTTGCGGTCCGTTGGACCAGCAGCCGCCGCCTCTCCATATGGTCCCACGAACTCTCTTCCCCCAGTGCCGGCAGGAGCTGTGGTCTGCAGGGCAGAAGAGTACAGCAAAACACACATGTAGAAAAGACAGGTCCTCCGGCCAGTAGGTGGCGCAGTGACTGTAGCATATCAGCATGTCAAGCTGTGCAGCGTCCGATGTTCAGCATGACTGTAAAGTTGCATCCACATAGGATGAAGTGTGTGGGAGATACAGCCAAAAAGACATCTATTTCCTGTGCGTTGGCGAAGGGTCAACTTTGTGGCGGCGCCACGGCCAGACCGTGTGATGAAGTGCACCACTCGGTGCTCGGGCCCTAATAAATGCTTGCATTTCAATAGGGCTCTTGCACCATTCGGTGCTCGGGCCCTAAATAGAAACGCTTGCATTTCAATAGGGCTCTTGCACCATTCGGTGCTCGGGCCCTAATAATAATATATGGCGGAGTATATGAGTGTGGTGGACAGCTTTGTGGAGTGGTGCGGACAGAACCACCTGCAGCTGAATGTCACAAAGACAAGAGAGCTGGTGGTGGACTTCAGGAAGCACCAGACACTCCCAAACCCGGTCAGCATCAAGGGTACCAACGTGGACATTGTGGACAGCTACAAATACCTGGGTGTCCACATTGACCACAAACTGGACTGGTCCACAAATGCAGAGGCAATATACAGGAAGGGACAGAGTCGCCTGTATCTACTGAGGAGACTCAGGTCCTTTAACGTCTGCCAGACCATGCTGCAGATGTTTTACCACTCGGTGGTCTCCAGCGTCATCTTCTACGCTGTAGTGTGCTGGGGCAGCAGGATGAAGATGGCCGACACCAACAGACTCAACAAGCTCATTAAGGAAGGCTGGCTCGGTGCTGGGAGTGGAGCTGGAGTCTGTGGTGGAGGTGACGGAGAGGAGGATACTGAGGAAACTCCTCAGTATTTGTAACAACACGTCTCACCCCCTGCACGACACACTGCTGTCCTACAGGAGCACATTCAGCGGTAGACTGAGACTACCGAGGAGCAGCACAGAACGCCACAGGAGGTCCTTCCTGCCAGTGGCCATCAGACTGTGGCCATCAGACTGTATAACTCCTCTTTCTGTAGGGAGAAGCGCTAGATAATCATGTCAGGCATCACTGTCATTCCCTCCACTTGTCTATATTATGTTTACTTAGCACCTTACATCTCCATATTTGTATCCATCCATCCATCCATCTTCTACCGCTTATCCGGGGCCGGGTCGCGGGGGCAGCAGTCTAAGCAGGGACACCCAAACTTCCCTCTCACCAGACACTTCCTCCAGCTCCTCTGGGGGAATCCCGAGGCGTTCCCAGGCCAGCCGAGAGACATAGTCTCTCCACCGCGTCCTGGGTCTTCCCCGGGGCCTCCTCCCAGTGGGACATGCCCGGAACACCTCCCCAGGGAGGCGTCCAGGAGGCATCCGAACCAGATGCCCGAGCCACCTCAGCTGGCTCCTTTCGATGTGGAGGAGCAGCGGCTCTACTCCGAGCTCCTCTCGGGTGACTGAGCTTCTCACCCTATCTCTAAGGGAGCGCCCAGCCACCCTTCGAAGGAAACTCATTTCGGCCGCCTGTATTCGCGATCTCATTCTTTCGGTCACTACCCAAAGCTCATGACCATAGGTGAGGGTAGGAACGTAGATTGACCGGTAAATCGAGAGCCTCGCCTTCCGGCTCAGCTCCTTCTTCACCACAACAGACCGGTACAGCGACCGCATTACTGCGGAAGCTGCACCGATCCGTCTGTCAATCTCCCGCTCCATTTTCCCCTCACTCGTGAACGAGACCCCGAGATACACAAACTCCTCCACTTGGGGCAGGAGCTCTCCTCCGACCCAGAGAGGACAGACTACCTTTTTCCGGTCGAGAACCATGGCCTCAGACTTGGAGGTGCTGATTCTCATCCCAGCCGCTTCACACTCGGCTGCAAACCGTCCCAGTGCACACTGGAGGTCCCGGCTCGATGAAGCCAACAGGACAACATCATCTGCAAAAAGCAGAGATGAAATCCTATGGTTCCCGAACCAGATCCCCTCCGGTCCCTCGCTGCGCCTAGAAATTCTGTCCATAAAAATTATGAACAGAACCGGTGACAAAGGGCAGCCCTGCCGGAGTCCAACATGCACTGGGAACAGGTCTGACTTACTGCCGGCAATACGAACCAAACTCCTGCTCCGGCCATACAGGGACCTAACGGCCCTCAACAGAGGGCCACGGACCCCATACTCCCAGAGCACCTCCCACAAGATGCCGCGAGGGACACGGTCGAACGCCTTCTCCAAGTCCACAAAACACATGTGGACTGGTTGGGCGAACTCCCATGAACCCTCCAGCACCCTGCGGAGGGTATAGAGCTGGTCCAGTGTTCCGCGGCCAGGACGAAAACCACATTGCTCCTCCTTAATCCGAGGTTCGACTATAGGCCTAATTCTCCTCTCCAGTACCCTGGCGTAGACTTTCCCAGGGAGGCTGAGGAGTGTGATCCCCCTGTAGTTGGAGCACACCCTCCGGTCCCCCTTTTTAAAAAGAGGGACCACCACCCCGGTCTGCCAGTCCAGCGGCACTGCCCCCGATTGCCACGCGATGTTGCAGAGGCGTGTCAACCAAGACAGCCCCACAACATCCAGAGACTTAAGGTACCCAGGGCGAATCTCATCCACCCCCGGTGCCTTGCCGCCGGGGAGCTTTTTGACTACCTCGGCAACTTCAGCACAGGTGATGAACGAGTCCACCACTGAGTCATCAGCCTCCGCTTCCATAATGGAAGGCGTGTTGGTGGGATTGAGGAGGCCCTCGAAGTACTCTTTCCACCGTCCAACCACCCCCTCAGTCGAGGTCAACAGCTCCCCACCTCCACTGAATACAGTGTTGGCAGAGTACTGCTTCCCCCTCCTGAGGCGCCGGACGGTTTGCCAGAATCTCTTTGAGGCTGACCGATAGTCCTCCTCCATGGCCTCCCCGAACTCCTCCCAGGCCCGAGTTTTTGCCTCTACAACTGCCCTTGCTGCAGCACGCTTGGCCTGCCGATACCTATCAGCTGCTTCAGGAGTCCCACAAGCCAACCAGGCCCGATAGGACTCCTTCTTCAGCTTGACGGCATCCCTGACCTCCGGTGTCCACCACCGGGTCCGGGGATTGCCGCCACGACAGGCACCAGAGGCCTTGCGGCCGCAGCTTCGGACTGCTGCATCGACAATGGAGGTGGAAAACATAGTCCACTCCGACTCAATGTCTCCAGCCTCCCTCGGAATCTGGGTGAAGCTCTCCCGGAGGTGGGAGTTGAAGATCTCCCTAGCGGAGGGTTCGGCCAAACGCTCCCAGCAGACCCGCACAGTACGTTTGGGCCTGCCGGGCCCGTCCAGCCTCTTCCCCCGCCAACGGATCCAACTCACCACCAGGTAGTGATCAGTTGACAGCTCAGCCCCTCTCTTCACCCGAGTGTCCAAAACACAAGGTCGAAGGTCGGCTGACACGATTACAAAATCGATCATCGACCTCCGGCCTAGGGTGTCCTGGTGCCAGGTGCACCGATGGACAACCTTGTGCTCGAACATGGTGTTCGTTATGGACAAACCATGCCCAGCACAGAAGTCCAATAACAAAACACCACTCGGGTTCAGATCGGGGAGGCCGTTCCTCCCAATCACGCCTCTCCAGGTGTTACTGTCACTGCCCACGTGGGCGTTGAAGTCTCCCAGCAAGATGACAGAGTCCCCGGTTGGGGTGCCATCCAGCACCCCTCCCAGAGACTGTAAGAAGGTCAAGTACTCTACACTGCTGTTCGGCGCATACGCCGAAACCACAGTGAGAGACCTCTCCCCAACCCGGAGGCGCAGGGAGGCGACCCTCTCACATACTGGGGAAAACTCCAACACATGGCAGCTAAGCTGTGGGGCTATAAGCAAGCCCACACCAGCCCGCCGCCTCTCACCATGGGCAACTCCAGAATAGAAGAGAGTCCAACCCCTCTCAAGGAGTTGAGTTCCAGAACCCAAGCTGTGCGTGGAGGCGAGCCCGACTATATCTAGTCGGTACCGCTCGGCCTCCCGCACAAGCTCAGGCTCCTTCCCCCCCAGCGAGGTGACATTCCATGTCCCCAGAGCCAGTTTCTGTGTCCGGTGATCAGGTCGCCGAGGCCCCCGCCTTCGACTGCCACCCAATCCACTCTGCACCGGCCCCTTGCGGTTCCTCCCACCGGTGGTGGGCCCATGGGAGGTCGGCCCCACGTCGCTCCTTCGGGCTAAGCCCGGCCGGGCCCCGTGGGGAAAGGCCCGGCCACCAGGCGCTCGCATTCGAGCCCCAACCCCGGGCCTGGCTCCAGGGTGGGGCCCCGGCTGCGCCATACCGGGCGACGTCACGGTCCTTGATTTTGCTTGCCTCATAAGGGGGTTTTTGGACCGCTCTTAGTCTGTTTGTATCCATGTATCATATATTGTGCTCATACTGCGTACTGTACTCTTTTTTGGATTATAGTGACACTTATACTTATACTCTGTACTTAACTGCATTTATTGTGACTTGATATCTCTGGCACAAGAATTTCCTTCGGGATTAATAAAGTTTTATCTTATCTTATCTTATATACGCTTGCATTACAATAGGGCTCTCCCACCATTCGGTGCTCGGGCCCTAATAAGAAACGCATGCATTTCAATAGGGCTCTCGCACCGTTCGGTGCTCGGGCCCTAATAATTAAATTAAATTACACAAATCACAAAAATAATTGCATGTTCTTTTATAGTAATTTTGAACTTTAATATATGCTTTTTTATTTGCCCAAGCACCGAATGGTGCAAGAGCCCTATTGAAATGCAAGCGTTTCTTAATATTATTCCCTATTCTTGTTCTGGCTACGGTATCGCAAATTTGACCCCCTGGACATGCTCAAAAACTCACCAAATGTTGCACAAAATTGTCCCCCGACGAAAATCGCAACTTGACACTGTCGCCATTGGCGGGCGTGGCTGCATGGCTCTGCAGCGCCACCTAAAGTGTGAAAATATTCACCGCAAGTGCTACAGACATGAAACTCAGTACACTGATGTATTGCCTCGTGACAAGAAAAAAACCCTCTTGGATAAAAATTCCACGACGTACAGGAAGTCTGCCATTTTGAAAAAAAAACATGCGTTGTTTCAATTTGCACACCCCGCACTTTTGGGAACTCCTCCTAGGGGAATTGCTTGATACGGCTGAAAATCGGTGCACTCGCCCTTTAGGGGTTAGGGACCAAAAGTTATCAAAAACGCAGCACTTCGTCATACGGTCTGGCTGTGGCGCCGCCACGAAGTTGACCCTTCTCCAACGCACAGGAAATACATGTTTTTGATGCTGTATCTTCCTCATACTTCATCCTACGTGGATGAAACTTTACAGTCATGCTGGACATCGGACACTGCACAGATTGACATGCTGATATGCTACACTCACTGCGCCACATACTGGCTGTTGGACCTGTCTTTTGTATATGTGTGTTTTGCTGTACTCTTCTTCCCTGCAGACCACAGCTCGTGCCAGTACAGGTGGAAGAGAGGTCGTGGGACGATAGGGGAGGCCGTGGGTGCGAGTCCCGCGGACCGCAAGGAGTGCGAGGGCCTGTCATCGCTGCTTGCAGCTTTAGTTCATATTATTTTTGGTGTGTTTTTTGCTTTCCCTTACACAACAAATAAAGTAAAAGCTGTGTAATCTATGCACACAAGAGGTGAATATAATGCATCACCTTCTAACTCTGTCATGACATCTCTATTAATAGGGAACATATTCCAAACAGAGCCACGGAGGGAAGATGATACGACATAAGACTGACTTTAACAAGCTGACATGCCCATAACAGTTGAGACTGAGAGCAAGCGAGTGAGTGAATAAGAGACAGTGACAGATTTCCCATCACATTTTCTAAATGAGCGTGAGGGATGGATATGGAACATTTCATCATTCCTGTTGCAGGAATAAACAATATGACCATATTTTGCTTTTTAACCACGCAATTACACGAAATAATTTGCTGAATTTTTGCAACGTGATTGCTGGTCACAACTGAGTCAACCATGGTTTTCTAGTTGTCTTGAATTATGCAGAATTGTATTTTTTTTTACAGAATATTTATTTTGTATTTATTTATTGCATATCTCAGATTTGATTAAATTAGCATGCTAACCAGATATCTGGCATTTAAAAAACAGCAGAATTTTGTGTTTTAGACACAATCTTGCCAAGTAAAAATTTAAATTTAGGCAAATAAATGTCATGATTTTGAGCTTAGATTTGCGGGGGAAAAAACACATGTAACTGCTAGCTCCACACAAATTCAACATGGCTTCCTAGTTGCAATGGAAAATGAAGAATTTTTTAATTTATTTATTTTTTTTAACACAAATTCGAATTTAGGCATGATTTTTAGCTTAGATTTGCTAAAATATACATTTAAGTTAGCATGCTAACCTGGCCTCTTAGTATGGCTACAGGTCTATTTTAAAAGCCCTTTTATCAACCAAAAAGATTTTGCTGAATTTTTGTCATTAGACTGCTGGTGCCACACAAATCAAACATGGCTTCCTAGTTGCAATGGAAAGTGAAGTGTTTTTTATTTATTTATTTTTTACACAAATTTGAATTTAGGCATGATTTTTAGGGCCCGAGCACCAAGTGGTGCGAAGGCCCTATTGTAATTGCTGTGTTTATTATTATTCTTATTATTTGCCTGCCTGTTTAACTGGCTTAGTTTGGCTTAGTTTGGAGTAGGTGCACGAAAATCGGTACACATGTTTATCATACCAAGACGCACCAAAAAGTCTCTTGACACCATGACCTTAACCCAACAGGAAGTCCGCCATCTTGGATGGAAAATGGCGATTTTGGCAATTTACACCATTGGTATGTGAGCGAACTCCTAGAGCTGTTGCCCGATTAACCTGAAATTTGCTGGAGGTCACCTAAAGGACCTGCTGATCAAAAGTTATCAAAAGCTTTTCTCTAACTTACAGGGCGTGGCCTCTGTGGCTCGCCAAAGTCTGGCGACGATTCATGATTTCGCCATGTAACTTTGAACGGCTCTCACGCCTGCATACTTTATCCAAACATCTTCAAACTTTATGAGCATGACGAGGGCTCCGCCCTGAACACCTCCATATGTTGAAACCCTTACTTACTCGTGGCGCCCCCTGCTGGTAACAGGAAATGGCCTCTTTTTACTCTGACGTGTACTGCTCCTACATAGTTGACAGCATCAATTTCATTTCACCTCTAGAACCTTCCCAACTAGTTGGTGAAGCTACACTATGAAGGCCGTGAAGCTGCGTGCAATGGTGTCCGTGTGGCGGGGCGCCAACTGTCGATCCTTCGCCGTGAGATTACGTTTGAGTATTTAATGACCTTAACGACCTTCTATGATCATGAAAATTCATACACACATTCTCGGGGGCATGTACTAGCAACTGATGGGGGTCTCGTAAGTGGGCGGGGCAAAATGGCTCAATGGCGCCCCCTTGATTTTTTAAAATACCCCTCTCCATAGGGGTTTTTTTGGAGTAGGAAGACAAAAATCGGCACACACACAGAACACGTCCAGGCGCACATAAAAGTCTCTTGCACCATTGATCTAGACCACACAGGAAGTCAGCCATTTTGATTTAGGCGGTCAAATTTCAGCGATTTCCACCTTTGGTATGCGGATGAACTCCTCCTAGGGATTTCGACCGATTGACTTCATATTCGGTCGCTGTCACCTAGAGACCATGCTGATCAAAAGTTATCAAAAGCTTTTCTCTAAGTTAAAGGGCGTGGCCGCTGTGGCGTCACTTCGCCATTCATACACGAACAGCTCTCTCTCCTACATACTTGCTCCAAACGGCTTCAAACTTTCTGCACGTGGTCAGAGCCCCTCCCTGAACGTCTCTATGTCATCATGATCTATGGCGCTCCCTTGTGGTGGAGACAGGAAGTGCCATGTTCTTCACTGACATGCACTCTGTTTAATCCTTCTCTGTCATTACACAGCGAAATGAGGATCACAGATTTGACGTCCCACAGAGACACCTGTGTGGTTTTCTGTATCATGCTGCCCGTGGCGGTGGCGACTGTTGAACATTCGCCATGAAACATCAACTGCTTATAACTTCGCCGTGCATCGTCCTAGCGTCCTCAAATTTTTTTCATGTCCTAACGGTCCGTCACCCCACACGTCTGCATGCTCATGAGTCACCTGCACAGCGCCACCTACAGGAAACCGGAAGTAACTGCTTCTGGACATTTTTCATGTATGAATCAAATGTTTTTTGAGGTTTGATGCACAGACGGGTCTCCACTATTCTCATGGTGTCTGGCTCCACCCAGTAGACACATGCGGTACTGCAACTGATATAACTCCACCATGGATGCTCCTAAAATCCTCAAATTTTTTACATGTGATACAGACCCGACCCCGACCACGTGTGGACATCTGTGGACAGCGCCACCTACTGTAAAGAGGTTACTGCACACTAACAATTTTTACATATATTGAGAGATTTGTTGCACTGACACATCTCTGCTTCTGTCTGCCGGCTTTTTCCCACCGCTGGCAAAATCGCCGCAGCTCGTGGGGGGAGCAGAGGAGGGAAGGGACGGCGTGACAGGGAGGGGGCGGTCGCGCGAGGGCCCGATCATCGCTGCTTGCAGCTTTAATTCAGCTTAGATTTGCTAAAATATACATTTAAGCAAACTCTACAAGTCCAGACGCCTTGCTTCAATCTTCTCTACGTATTTAAGCTAGCATGCTAACCAGGCCCTCTTACCCTAATATATGGCACCCTACAGTGGCTAACATTATTCGACACCTAACCAAGTAGTTTTAATGCCTAAGAAGAAGTCAAGTGGAGTTCATGGTGGGCTGTGGAAGCACGCACAACAGGATCCTCAGCCTCCAGTCCTCCAAAAGTCTGGACCATTAGAGTGTATTTTCCTCTATAGCAGATAAGGTAATGGGTGTAGCCAAACTGACAGTGCTCTCTACAAGTTGGGGGAATTGACTTTCCTCTTTTGTGAAAGCAGCCTGGCATGTTTACCTGACAATACATCCACAACAGAGGCAGCTCTTACCTAGCACGTTTTTTATAAGGACGTAATTTACCAGACTGTCATTGGCTCGAAGCAACGCTCAGTGGACTGCCTAGGGACTTAATCTAACAAAAAAAAAATCACTGTTCACTCTGGAGGAGGCTGAAGGAGCCTACAGCAGGCTTAACCCGCACATCTGAACGTCTGTGGTGATGAAGTATCCAGCTAGGACGGCACGAACAGGGGTTTGTGTATGTGGTTGTGAGTCCAGAGGATTGCAGAGTCTATGCTAAGTGCTTTTTAAATCAACTAGGCCCCCCTTCGATGATAATTTGTTCAGTTTATTGCCGAACAACGTGGTAAACCTCTTGTGTCTGTTGGTTCAGTCCTGTTACGCCTGTTCGTGTCCGTCTTGTGACCGTTCTCTTCCACCTCGTGCAACAAGGACCTCACCCGGCAACAAGGATACAGTGTTATTTTCTGATTGGTCAATGGGTAGATGACAATGTTTCCAAGTTCCCCCTAAATGTCTCAAAGTAGGCTTTCAGGGTAGCTCGGCTCCCCTTAGTTCCCCTGTAATTCGAACGGGGGAAGCTAACCCTAACCTCTAACCCAACCCCAACCCTAACCCCTAATTATCTAACCCCTAACCCCGAACCCTAACCCCTAACCCCCCTAAACCATCTGAGAACTGAAGCTGTTCTGTCCCAAAAAATGAGGTACGAACGAAACAAATGTGACCGGAGAGGCAATACAGCGATCGAACTGAAATCCGGGGGGGGGGGGGGGGGGGGTTAATGACCTCTAAAATGCGTGTAAGGGTTTTAAAAGCGGTCAGCTCTGTCGGAGCGCCGATTATAATAGGCCAATTTAGCGCTCGGGTAGAAAAGTTCACATCTTAATTGTACCTGATTTGAATATCTGGATTATAAAGCCCTCCCCAGGTGTAATGCTTTGTATGATTAATGACGGGAGAACTAGTTCTCTCTGCCTCTCTCCCGCCCCCTTATCAGCACCAGCTCACTTTCATGTTTCATTAATCTTATTCAGGCCTGCCAAGCACACCTTGAGTAAAAATCTCCTGTCTCATCAATGGTGTTACTTTAGAGTAGTGAAAAATGTCTCTGCTCTTTCCACGGAGAAGAGAGAGACAGTGCACTGCTTTTTTTCTTTCACTTTTGGTCAGCTTAGACAGCAGTGCCGACACCACATTACTCACCACGTGAGGCCGGTGAACCCCGGTGTGAGGACATGAGGCCTTCTCTGCTTTGACCGATTGTATAAAATTGTATCTACTAACAAGTTTTACTTGCTCGGTGCTACCTCAAGTCTTGGGTTTGTGATCACATCATGTTTGACTCTCTGGCTGGCTGGCCCTTCCTCGACCATCCACTCTTTATGACATGGTGATTGGTGGAAGACTGAAGGCCAACATGGATGAATCTTTAAGGTTTGAACGGGACGCTCCAACTGCAGCCATGTTGGCAGTGTCACAGCCCACCCAAAACTCCAAATAAGGACAAATACGGGGACCACAAGCGGAGTTTAGGGGGCCCTGCGATCCCGGAAGCAGGAAACTCAACAACCGGCTGTCACTCAAAGCGGTAACGCCCATAATTATGCGCAAATACGGTGTCAACTACGAGTTCTGACACTTCCGCATAGGCTTCAAGTCTGAGCCCCGAAGATTGCAGCTTGGACCATACGCAATTGACAAGAGCTCTACATAACCTGCTTCCAACCAAAGGTAGGGTCAGGATCCGAAAGTAGGCCACAGTAGATTTTATTTGGGTCAGCCATATTGTTTTTTGCAAGACGGGCCTTGTTCACACTGGAGAAAGTCAATCCAGTTAGAGTGGAATTGAATCCAGCTTATAAACTGGATACGTTCAGACCTGTTTTCAATTCTGTGTCCGCGCTCAATAAAGCTTAATCCAGCTTCTTTTTATTGATTTCCCCAGTGTGAATGGGGTCTAAAGTGCAAACCTGATCGAAGTCATTCGTTAACACTTTATTATCCAGCTTGACTTGCTAGCTTAGCATCGTTAACCCTGCACTGCTTTCCAGTGAAACCCATTACACACACACACACACATTACATTCTTGCCCACCTCTTCGCTGAGCAGTTATTGCATGTTGCGAAAACATAGAAGAGACCATTGTACTGTCTTTTGTGAGTCTTGTTGTCTAACGCATGGCTCGGCGGAGACATGGAAATCCTTTTATAACAGAAGCCGTCTCTGTGGACCTTAAATGTGTGTCACGCATCGCCCTCGCTGAATTTAAAAAAGATGGTGTTTCGCACATCAAGAGTGTAGATTAGGGCAGGAAGAGCTGACAATTGGATGTGTTATTACCATATGACTGCTGCTTCCTCCTCCCCCTCCCCCCTCTGTCCGCTCTCTTTCTCGCTCCCTCTGTCTCCCCTCCTCCACACTCTCTCGCTCTCTCTGTCACGCAGTGGGGTTAGCCAGGGAGTGACGCATCATCATTCGTTATTCCACTGAACACTCTGTCGATTCCCCCTGTGAGCCGCCGTTTCATATCTCATCAAGAAAAATGCCAGCCTTAACCGTGGCTGGCTCCAGATTAAATCAGAAAATCAGGTGCTTCGTGGATCTATTTGCAGCAAAAAGCCTTTAAAGTCAGGTATCTATGCGATGCATCAAATTTACCTGTTAAATTTGGCCATAAAAATGTAACTTTTTGAACGATCCACACTTTACTTTTACTCATTAGACACCAATGTTACGAACAGTATGGTCCTTGTCTAATCTGGCCTCACAATATTACTGAACGTTCTCGACCTGTATGTTTTTGCAGAGTTTGAGCTGCTGCAATGT
Organism: Parambassis ranga; assembly: GCF_900634625.1. Taxonomy (NCBI): domain Eukaryota; kingdom Metazoa; phylum Chordata; class Actinopteri; family Ambassidae; genus Parambassis; species Parambassis ranga. The sequence goes on along the minus strand of NC_041023.1, from coordinate 36,522,097 downwards.
GATTGGTGCACTGAGTGTAGCACATAAATACACATCATGGCGGAGCAAAGATCAATATTAGGGACCATAGACCATAGATACGTCCCTTGAGTCAGAGTCATTTGATTTTGAGCATCTCCATCTGATCGGGAGGGTAACATCCGATTCAGACTCCTGAGTCTGACATCACACAATCGGGCCCAATTTCCGATTACGCGATCGGATGGTGCTGGTGGTGACGTTACTTCCTACTTTTTTTTTTTTTTTTTTTACAAGAAAGTACAGGAAATTCTCAAAGGTAAAAACTAAAACTACAAAAAAAATGCGAGAAAGAAACACCAGTAACGTAGACAGCAGCGCAGGGAGAAATGACATGCTGCTGTGCAAATAAGATAAATAACATGAGCTGTTTGTTTAATAAAGGAGCAAGGTGTAGACCTGTTCTATAGTAAAGGTTATCTTAAATGGCTTCTGTTATGATCTGGTGCTATATATAAATTAAAAAGAAATAAAATTGACTTGACCTGATATAATGATATGGGAAACACTGAACTGATTCTTAAATATGTTGAATGTTGGATAAATAGGCTATGTATTTTATGCTCATCTAGTATTTGTTAAAAGTAGAAAAAACCTCAACAATGTAAACCAAACCGAACCGAAAACCGCGACCTCAGAACCGTGATACGAACCGAACCGTGGATTTAGTGAACCATTCCACCCCGTTTTTACTATTTGGATTTCCATATAGCATTTATTTTGTAGTTCTAGGTTTGCATTTTGTAGTTTATTCACTAGCATTTCTTGCAATTTTTTGGATTACCTTTTAGCATTTCCTGTAGCTTTTAGTTTTTGCGCCATTTGTAGCATTTCCTGTAGTTTTTAGGACTGACTTAGCATTTCTTGTAGTTTTTTTAGACTGCATGTTAGTTTTTTTTTTAATTTAAAAATGTGCCCTTAATTTGAAAATTTTCAAATTAAGGGCACATGGAATCAAATGTATGACTCCATCTTGACCAGCTAACTTAAATCCACTTTCAAAATAAGATATGTAATTTAGCTTTAAATACAAGAGGAGTATAAGTATAAGTAGGGTTTCAAATAGGGTTTATTTTGAAAAATGTTCACATAAGCAGTTAACTTGAAAGGTGGGTCAGAGTCATCTGTCTTGATCGAGAATGCATGGAACCTAACATATTTATCTACACTCAACAAAAATATAAACGCAACACTTGTTTTTGTCACAATAGACAATCTGATAAACTCTATGCGAAGAAGATGTGTTGCACTGCATGAGGCAAATGGTGGTCACACCAGATACTGACTGGTTCTGAGTCCCCAGACCGCCAATAAAGCAGAAACAAAATGCACATTTCAGGGTGGCCTTTTATTGTGGGCAGTTTAAGGTACACCTGTGCACTAATCATGATGTCAGATCAGCATCTTGATGTGGCACACCTGTGAGGTGGGATGGATTATCTCAGCAAAGCAGAAGTGCTCACTATCACACATTTAGACAGATTTGTGAACAATGTTTCAGAGGAATGGTAATATTGTGTATCTGGAATGAAGTTTAGATCTTCAAGTCCATCTCATGAAACATGGGAGCAAAAACAAAAGTGTTGCGTTTATATTTTTGTTGAGTGTATTTGAGTTGCCATTAAATCCATGAGTGATCACGTTTAATAAATCCAGAATAAAACATTATTTTACAGAGATGTGAATGTGATGGAGGAGATCGCATTATTAGGGCCTGAGCACCGAATGGTGCAAGAGCCCTATTGAAATGCAAGCGTTTATTAGGGCCCGAGCACCGAAAGGTGCAAGAGCCCTATTGAAATGCAAGGAATTATTAGGGCCCGAGCACCGAGTGGTGCGAAGGCCCTATTGTAATTGCTGTGTTTATTATTAGGGCTCGAGCACCGAGTGGTGCGAAGGCCCTATTGTAATGCTGTGTTTATTATTAGGGCCCAAGCACCGAGTGGTGCGAAGGCCCTATTGTAATTGTAATGTTTTTTATTAGGACCCGAGTACCGAGTGGTGCGAAGGCCCTATTGAAATTGTAATGTTTTTTATTAGGGCCCGAGCACCAAGTGGTGTGAAGGCCCTATTGTAATTGTAAGTGTTATTAGGGCCCGAGCACCGAGTGGTGCGAAGGCCCTATTGTAATTGTAATGTTTTATATTATTAGGGCCCGAGCACCGAGTGGTGCGAAGGCCCTATTGTAATTGTAGTGTTTATTATTAGGGCCCGAGCACCGAGTGGTGTGAAGGCCCTATTGTAATTGTAATGTTTATTAGGGCCCGAGCACCGAGTGGTGCGAAGGCCCTATTGTAATTGCTGTGTTTATTATTAGGGCCCGAGCACCGAGTGGTGCGAAGGCCCTATTGTAATTGCTGTGTTTATTATTATTCTTATTATTTGCCTGCCTGTTTAACTGCATTTTTCACCCCTTTGCCATGCACGAAAACTAACGAAACTTTGTACACTCATCAGGGGTGGCGAAAAATTTTATATTTTGTGGTCGCTGCAAAGGGGCGGGGCAAAATGGCTCTACAGCGCCCCCTTGAAATTTTCAAAACACCCTCGCATTTGGCTTAGTTTGGAGTAGGTGCACGAAAATCGGTACACATGTTTATCATACCAAGATGCACCAAAAAGTCTCTTGACACCATGACCTTAACCCAACAGGAAGTCCGCCATCTTGGATGGAAAATGGCGATTTTGGCGATTTACACCATTGGTGTGAGCGAACTCCTCCTAGAGCTGTTGCCCGATTGACCTGAAATTTGCTGGAGGTCACCTAAAGGACCTGCTGATCAAAAGTTATCAAAAGCTTTTCTCTAACTTACAGGGCGTGGCCTCTGTGGCTCGCCAAAGTCTGGCGACGATTCATGATTTCGCCATGTAACTTTGAACGCCTCTCACGCCTGCATACTTTATCCAAACGTCTTCAAACTTTATGAGCATGACGAGGGCTCCGCCCTGAACACCTCCATATGTTGAAACCCTTACTTACTCGTGGCACCCCCTGCTGGTAACAGGAAATGGCCTCTTTTTACTCTGACGTGTACTGCTCCTACATAGTTGACAGCATCAACTTCATTTCACCTCTAGAACCTTCCCAACTAGTTGGTGAAGCTACACTATGAAGGCCGTGAAACTGCGTGCAATGGTGTCCGTGTGGCGGGGCGCCAACTGTCGATCCTTCGCCGTGAGATTACGTTTGAGTATTTAATGACCTTAACGACCTTCTATGATCATGAAAATTCATACACACATTCTCGGGGGCATGTACTAGCAACTGATGGGGGTCTCGTAAGTGGGCGGGGCAAAATGGCTCAATGGCGCCCCCTTGAATTTTTAAAATACTCCTCTCCATAGGGGTTTTTTTGGAGTAGGAAGACAAAAATCGACACACACACAGAACACATCCAGGCGCACATAAAAGTCTCTTGCACCATTGATCTTGACCACACAGGAAGTCAGCCATTTTGATTTAGACGGTCAAATTTCAGCGATTTCCACCTTTGGTATGCAGACGAACTCCTCCTAGGGATTTCAACCGATTGACTTCATATTCGGTCGCTGTCACCTAGAGACCTTGCTGATCAAAAGTTATCAAAAGCTTTTCTCTAAGTTAAAGGGCGTGGCCGCTGTGGCGTCACTTCGCCATTCACACACGAATAGCTCTCTCTCCTACATACTTGCTCCAAATGGCTTCAAACTTTCTACACGTGGTCAGAGCCCCTCCCTGAACGTCTCTATGTCATCATGATCTATGGCGCTCCCTTGTGGTGGAGACAGGAAGTGCCATGTTCTTCACTGACATGCACTCTGTTTAATCCTTCCCTGTCATTACACAGCCAAATGAGGATCACAGATTTGACGTCCCACAGAGACACCTGTGTGGATTCCTGTATCATGCTACCCGTGGCGGTGGCGACTGTTGAACCTTCGCCATGAAACATCAACTGCTTATAACTTCGCCATGCATCGTCCTAGCGTCCTCAAATTTTTTTAATGTCCTAACGGTCCGTCCCCCCACGCGTCTGCATGCTCATGAGTCACCTGCACAGCGCCACCTAGAGGAAACTGGAAGTAACTTCTGGACATTTTTCATGTATTAATCAAATGTTTTTTGAGGTTTGATGCACAGACAGGTCTCCACTATTGTCATGGTGTCTGGCTCCACCCAGTGGACACATACAGTACTGCAACTGATATAAGTCCACCACGGATGCTCCTAAAATCCTCAAATTTTTTACATGTAATACAGACCCGACCCCGACCACGTGTGGACATCTGTGGACAGCGCCACCTACTGTAAAGAGGAGGTTACTGCACACTAACAATTTTTACATATATTGAGAGATTTGTTGCACTGACACATCTCTGCTTCTTCCCACCGCTGGCAAAATCGGCGCAGCTCGTGGGGGGAGCGGGGGTGGGAAGGGACGGTGTGACGGGGAGGGGGCGGTCGCACGGAGTGCGAGGGCCCGATCATCGCTGCTTGCAGCTTTAATTATTATTATGATTCTCCCGCGTCTTTGGATGCGATTGTGACCCCCTGAACGTGCTCAAAAACTCACCAAACTTTACCCACAATTGTCCCCCAACTAAAATTTTTACTTGACACTGTCGCCATTGGCGGGCGTGGCTGCATGGCTCTGCAGCGCCCCTAAAGTGTGAAAATATTCACCACAATTGCTACAGACCTGAAACTCGGTACACTGATGTATCGCCTCGTGACAAGAAAAAAAGCCTCTTGGACAAAAATTCCACGATGTACAGGAAGTCCGCCATTTTGAAAAAAACACGCCTTGTTCCAATTTGCACACCTCGCACTTTTGCGAACTCCTCCGAGGGGAATCGTTTGATACGGCTGACAATTGGTGCACTCGCCCTTAAAGGGTCAGGGACCAAAAGTTATCAAAAACGCGGCACTTCATCACACGGTCTGGCCGTGGCGCCGCCACAAAGTTCACCCTTCGCCAACGCACAGGAAATAGATGTATTTGTGGCTGTGTCTCCCACATTTCATCCTATGTGGATGAAACTTTACAGTCATGCCGAACATCGGACACTGCACAGATTGACATGCTGATATGCTACAGTCACTGCGCCACCTACTGGCTGGAGGACCTGTCTTTTGTACATGTGTGTTTTGCTGTACACTTCAGCCCTGCAGACCACAGCTCGTGGCGGTAGAGCTGGGAGAGAGGTCGTGGGATGATAGGGGAGGCGACGGCTGCTGGTCCCGCGGACCGCAAGGGTTGCAAGGGCCCGTCATCGCTGCTTGCAGCTTTAATTAATATTATTACTGTCGTATAGATATTTGTGGAAAATATCCCACATTTTTGTCTCTGTGATAAACAGTGAGTCCATGTTGTTGTTGTGGAGGGGGGTGGGGGGGAGGGAGGGCTCAGGCATGGAAAAACAGGGAGCACTCTAGGCTAACAGCGTTTCACAAACATCACTAGAGTGCCTCATAAGCACTCGCGCTCTCCATGCGCTCTCCTCCACAGCCATTTACAATGATGGATACTTAAAATCTCAAGCATATAAATGGGAGGTACTACTACAGTTGTTCAAAACTAACAACATGAATTGGATTCCTGTGTATTTGAGTAAAAATCTTTTTAATGGAGTTAAAAGTGAACTTTTTTATATAAAGTCAGGACAAGGCCTTAAGATAAACATGTGTGCTACAGTAAATTTAATGCCATTTATGTGACAGCAGAATATTGGCACACATAATATATAAAAATGGATGACATGACAGCGTCCCCTAGTGGCCGACTGCAGCATTGGTCATAACCCATGAGCAGATAGGACATAGGATCATAGCATGTTAGCTAGTGCTACCTAATGCTACCTAATTATTGTTAGGAAATAAAATGTTTTTTGCATTTTTTTGTAGTTTTCAAGGTAGGGTAGGAGATTTCATTCTGATGCACTTTTTGTTAAGTAAGTGTAACTTCTCTTTTCAATCCGATAGCAACCAATTAGTTCGGCAGAATATTAATCACATGACATCCGTGGAAGCTATAAAACGCTAAAAACATCAGCCAATCCTGCGAGCTGCCCCTGCGCGTAGAGTTGGTTGGTTGTCACTCTTTTCCTGCTCAGCATGCACCAGAGAGGTACGTGCATGATGGCCGAATTCACAGACTGGTTGGGAGGCGTGGCTTCGGGGTGAACTCCGAGAGAAAGGGGCGTGTGTTTACTTTCAAAATCTGGCTGACTCTCACTGAGTTTTTAAAATCTCCTACCCTACCTTTAAGAATGCATTTTGTAGTTTTTAACCTTTTAGTATTCCCTGTAGCTGTTATGGTTTCTATCTAGCATTTTTTGTAGTTTTAAAACTAGGGTTAAAACTACAAAAAATGCTAGAAAGCAACCATAACAGCTACAGGGAATAACGAGTAAAAACTACAAAATGCATCCTTAAAACTACAAAAAATGCTAAAAAGAAATCATAACAGCTACAGGCAATACTAAAGGGTTAAAACTACAAAAAAAATGCATTTTTTCTAAAACTACAAACAAACGATGCATTCAAAGACCAACTGGGTCGTGACAAGGCTTCATGCCAGCAACACAAAATCCCCAAAGAGCTGAGAAGGAAACAACGTGGATGTAGAGGGGGCAAAAGATGGCAGCTGAGGAAAAGAATTTACAAACCGTATCTTCCTCCTATCGTCATGGGTAATGTTAGATCACTGGGTAATAAGATGGATGAGTTAACGTCTCTCACAAAGAGTGAGTGTGTTTTCGTGAGGCATCTGTAATGTGCTTTACAGAGACATGGCTGCACGACAACATACCGGACTCTACCGTGAGTAGAGTTGACGCTCACGGTGAGGATGTAGACACACTCACAGACTGTATTACAGAATATGTTAATTTTTGTACAGATTCTTCAATACCCACCAGGTCAATACGCTGCTTTCCAAACAATGAACCATGGGTAACAAAGGACATCAAGGCATCACTCAACAGAAAGAAGACAGCCTTCAGAAGTGGTGACAGAGGAGATGAAGAGGGCCGAGGCAGAGGTGAAGGAGAAGATCGGAGAGGGCAAGGAGAGCTACAGGAGGAAGCTGGAAAACCAACTTGCCCGGAACAACTTGAGGGAGGTATGGAGTGGCATGCGAACCATCACCGGCCACAATAGGATCTCTGACCAGCTGATTGACGGAGATCTGCAGGAGGCCAACCAGCTGAACCTGTTTTTCAACAGGTTTGATAGGTTTGATAGTCCACTCCCTGACCCCCCTCCCCCTCACCCCTCCTGTGATGCACCATTAACACCTGTCTATAACAATGAACCTCCTCCTCCTCCCCCTCCCCCTAACCACACTAACCAGTCTCACCTCCCCATCACTAACATCACCCTGCCCACCTTACCCCACCTTCTATTAACAACCCCCCAGCCTTCCTGCCTCCCTCCCCCATCAGATCTCTCTCTCTGCTCTTCTGTGTCCACAGTTAAGGCTGTTCCATACTCCATGAGAACAGAGAACTCGCTCCACAGGTGGTAAGAGTAAAAAAAAAAAGTTCGTTTCGGCACGGAGGTACCATACTCCGCGAGACGTGTGTGTGCAGAACTCCTCATACGGCCCTCCTACGCAGCGCATGTCACACATAAAAGGTTGACAATGCAATTGTATTGCAAATTGTGAGCACAGTCGTGGTTACCTGGCCTAACGAGCTGATAATGTTTAGGGAAGAGGACGTACAGCATGACAATAGATAGAAGATCAGTGTAGCTGACTGTAGCAGACCTCTGGTCTGTGTGAGTTTAATTCTGTGAACATGTGGATGACTGTCTGCAATAATACATCCCCTCTCCCAGTGTGTAATGTGCGTCGAGCCACTGTAACGCCGTGATAAATACTGGGATTAGTTTTTATCGCCACCTTTTGGACAGACACTCTCCTCTAGGCGCCGTGTTTCTCCTTCCAGGAGCTGTTTGCCAGCTGCTCATCTAAACTGTCCATCGTCGTTGTACTTCCCCATCTGTCTGTGTGTTCTGCACCTGAAGAAGCTCTTGCGCTTCTCCACATTCATCACGCCCACAATAAATTCCGACCAATCACAGCATGGTTGACGCACAGCCTTGAGAGAAAAAGTTCTGCCTGGGCCATGTGTCCCACAGCGCTGCACAATGAGCGGCCCAAGAGAAAAATGACGTCATTTTGTGGTAGTAACGTCGGCAGGGGGAAGGGAGTTCTCTGTTCTCATGGAGTATGGATCCAGCTTTACCATCACCACAGAAGATGTGAGGAGGGAGTTCAGTCGTCTACGACCGGGAAAGGCTGCAGGACCGGATGGACTCAGCCCCAAAGTACTCAAGGACTGCGCCACACAGCTGTGTGGGGTCTTCCAGCACATCTTCTCCCTGAGCCTGAGCCTGATAACTGTCCCTGCCCTGTGGAGGACAACATGCCTTGTTCCTGTGCCCAAGACCAAACATCCAAGCACAAACATCTACAGACCAGTTGCCTTGACTTCACATGTGATGAAGTCTCTGGAGAGGCTGGTCCTGAAACACCTGCGTGCTGCTGTGGAACCATCGCTGGACCCCCTGCAGTTTGCTTACCAGCCCCGTATTGGAGTGGAGGACACCATCATCTACCTGCTGCACAGAGCCCACAACTACTTGAAGAAGGCAGGCAACACTGTTAGAATCATGTTCTTTGATTTTTCCAGCACGTTTAACACTGTGCAGCCTGCCCTTTTGAAGAGGAAGCTCCTGGACATGCAGGTAGAGACCCCACTGGTCATCTGGATCACTAACTATCTCACAGGTCGACCACAATTTTTGAGGCTGAGGAACACCGTCTTGGACACGATAGTGAGCAGCACGGGGGCACCCCAGGGCACAGTACTGTCTGCATTCCTGTTCACACTCTATACATCGGACTTCAGACACTGCTCACAGTCCTGCCACCTGCAGAAGTTCTCGGACGACTGGTCTACAAATGCAGAGGCAACATACAAGAAGGGACAGAGTCGCCTGTATCTCCTAAGGAGACTTAGGTCCTTTAACGTCTGCCAGACCATGCTGCAGATGTTTTACCACTCGGTGGTCTCTAGCTTCATCTTCTAGTGTGCTGGGGCAGCAGGATGAAGACGGCCAACACCAACAGACTCAACAAGCTCATTAGGAAGGCTGGCTCTGTCCTGGAAATCGAGCTGGGGTCTGGCACAACAATTTCCTTCAGGATTAATAAAGTTCTGTCTTATCTTATCAACTGCTCTTTAGACATCCCAAGATTCATAGCTGGCATGATTTTTGAAAGAGCCCTTAAATAATTATAGATGCTGGTTACCAAGCAACTGGTGGATTGTGATAAACAGGAAGTCTTCCCATACTAGCTAATAGTTGATACTTTTCCACACTGCATAAAGAAAAATATAGGACGACTGTTCTTATCCAAAATATCCACCTAATCTCTCACTTGAGTCAATCTGTCTGATGTTACAGAATATATTCTAATCCTAATACCTCATTTAATTACATAACCATCTAACAGTCTGTCTTCTGAATAATGATCAACAGTAAATTTGTTAAAATTAGCATCACACTAGCATTTTCTTTTGTAAAACCTGGCCTACAGTGTGATCATGAATCTAGGTCAGACCTCACACTGTTATTTGCTTCTTTTAGAGAGATATTTGGCAGCTATTTTAGACTGACTCAATGCTCTGAAAGGCTTCCAGAGTCTCTGAAAATATATCTTAAACAGCCTGTGAACCCTGAAAGCTCACCGCTTTTTGATCAAAGTGCTGCAGGAGTAGGTGTGTGTGTGTGTGTGTGTGTGTGTGTGTGTGTGTGTGTGTGTGTGTGTGTGTGTGTGTCAGAGCAGAGAGAGTGTCTGACATGAGGTCCTGCCTGCATTACTGCAAATGGCACATTAGCTGCAAATGAAAAAACTACTGACTGACATACAGGGCAGCTTAATGCATTTTGTCTGACATGCTGTTGACAAGTAGTTCTGCGTCACCGTAAACTGATGCGATTTACTTGTTGATTTGTGTGATGGGGGCATCTTTTATGCCAGAAAGGAAACCTAAAAACTACAGGAAATGCCAAATAAAATGTTAACTACAAAATATAATCAAATGTAACCCTACAAACTACAGGAAATGCAAAGGAAAACTACCAAATATGCTAAAATGTAACCCTAAAAACTACAGGAAAAGCTAAAGAAAACTACAAAATATGCTAAAATGAAACCCTAAAAACTACAGGAAATACTAAAGATAACTACAAAATCTGCTAAAATGTAACCCTACAGACTACAAGAAATAGCAGAAAGGAAACCTAAAAACTACAGGAAATGCTAAATTCAACCCCCTACAAAAATGCAGAACTTCAATGCTAAAAGTAAACCTACGAACTACAAAAAAAACTACAGAGAATAAAAAAACAACAATTTATGCAAATAGGCAATAAAAGAAAATACAATAAATGCTAAAGCTTAATCTTGAGAAACTACATGGAATGTTAAAAGTCAAAATAGTTCCAAACAAACTACAGAAAACTACTGATCATGATGAGTAGACATGTGGCGTCTGTTGACGAACTGTTCCACAGATCCCATCAGTCATCGCTGGTGTCAGCACAGCTGTGACATATTAGTCACGCAGCAGGTGACGGTGCCTCCAGCTCATTCATTTTCAAATATACATAATGAAATTACACAAAACAGACAGTAATTTAACTATACTGTTACTATAGTAACAGCTCTTACCTTCTCTGGAAGAGCCGGAGGTTCGAATCTGCTGGTGCACACCAGGAAGGAGTCAGGCTGAGGTTTGCCGTTCTTGACATCGGGATCGTCGCCCAGGACGATGTGATGGAACAGAGCGAAGAAGTCTCCGTGCTTGCTCGTCTTCAATTCGAATGTCACGCCGGCTGAGCTGGTTGCCACGGCTATGGGGATGTCGTGCTTGTGCAGGTGATGGACAAGTTTTTCCACACCTGGTGGTGCACACAAAAACAGACTAATAATAATATTAGTACATGTGACAGATGTGACAGAGTCTGGAGACTCTGCAACATCCTCTAGCATGACCGGTTTGGTGGTGGGTCAGTAATGGTGTGGGGAGGCATTTCTTTGGAGGGCCGCACAGCCCTCCATGTGCTAGCCAGAGGTACCCTGACTGCCATTAGGTACCGGGATGAGATCCTCAGACCCATTGTGAGACCATTTGCTGGTGCAGTGGGCCCTGGGTTCCTTCTGGTGCATGACAATGCTAGGCCTCATGTGGCTGAATTGTGTCAGCAGTTCCTGCATGATGAAGGCAAGGAACTTCCACTCAAGTTGGGTCAGCCTGTAATGTGATTTCCCACTTTTATTTGGAGTATGGTTCCAAATCCAGCCCTCCATGAGATAATCATTTTGATTTACATTGAGCAATTTTATGTTATTTTGTTCTCAACGTATTCCACTATGTAATTAATGAAGATTTTCAACTGGAATATTTCAATCATTGAGCTCTAGGAAGTGTTTTGAGCAGTGTAGATGGTAGAAATATATATACCTGGCATGAGCTTGGCAGAGGGAAAGATGCACTCTTGTATGCGCCTGCTTTCAGCCAGCAGTTCTTCCGGCGTCATGGGGAGCTCCAGAGCATCATGGATAATCCGGGCAGCATCCAGAGCCTTTTTACCCATCACCGATGACTTCACAGCCCACGTGTACACCTTTCCGAAGCGGTCACATATTTCCTGGAAGGACACAGTGTAAAGACGTTCTGTGTCTGCAAAGAGAAAATAATTATTTGTCAACTTAATGGCATATGACTACTATGCTACTATTATACAGCCAAACATCATTCAAACAATAAGTTATTTAACATATTTATGTTTAAATGTGGATATATATATAGTCAATGAGGACAACGGAATTCATGTTACAATATTCAGTGAGTTATAAACTATTTTTCGGCAAATATTTGAACAATAGATACGTCATAGCTTTCGGTAAAATTGTAACTTTCAGCAACAGTCACCCTGTGGTGTCTGTTTAAAACCGTGAATTGTAACGTTTGTAGCGCTTATAACTATTTAAGACGTCAGCCGAATTATTAGTTACACTAAAACACAATAAAAGTCAAAGTTAAATAACGTTCGAGGCATTATCTTCTTCCTTTATGTGCGAAAACAATATAATTAACTACTTTCTCGACGGAGTTCGGTATAGGTTGACCACGCGACGAGCCCCCGAGACAAACAAAGCGTTTCGGTGTCAACAAAAGTTTGAAAAAGGTGTAACAAACAATACCACAACATATAAAAATACTTTTAGATACCTAATAATAGTCCATCCATGTCGAAAATGATATGGCTAACAGGCTTGAAGCTGCTGTTTGACACAGACATGTTTCACTCCTGTGTTTACTTCCGGGTTTGCTTCGTCTGTGCGTGTGACGTAGTACGCGTTTGGAGAAAGGATGAAAGAAAAAAAATGCAAGCAGCGATGACGGGCCCTCGCAGCCCTTGCGGTCCACGGGACCAGCAGCTGCCGCCTCTCCTATCATTCCACGACCTCTCTCCCAGCTGTACCGGCACGAGCTGTGGTCTGCAGGGCAGAAGAGTACAGCAAAACACACATGTACAAAAGACAGGTCCTCCGGCCAGTAGGTGGCGCAGTGACTGTAGTGTTAGCCGTTCCTGTCCTCATCCAAACCGTGGTCGGGAACACAGGGGAGCGCGGTCTCCAGGGCCGAAGGCGGTGTCCTCCGGGGCTAACTCCCTAACCCCAACTTTGTTGCCAAACAACGAAGGATGGTGGTGATACACCAAATAACGGAGGTTGATGGTTGAAGGATGACTTTATTTTTGCTAGTACTGCACATGAAAACATGGGAGTAAACTAAACTTTCCTCCGGTCGCCAGCTAAAACTTCACCCGGTTCCTCTCTCTCCAGCTCGTACCCGAGCCTTCTCTCGCACACAATCCCTCACACACCATTCACTCTGACCTGCCTGGCTTACACATAACACTACACATCTCACAACACTACCCCCACCATGGAATAGCAATTAATACTAATTCCATCTATCCAAATAACATCAACACATAATCTGGCACACAATCTCTATATCTGTAGGCCTAAGAAAAGAAAATAGAAGAGATAGCTGTGTCCAACATATTACAGGGAGTAAATAAGCAGGTATGTTGTACTACAAATATTAGTGTCTAGTCAGTGATAAACTTAGCCCATTTAGCAGTGAACAGGTGTATATATAAAAAAAGGAAATGCATGGACATGCCATTGTCATATATTAAACAAAATACATTGCAACTCCTATTCTCTGGTGACCGGATATAATACTAACTGATAAATCCCATAATCCACATACAACATACAATCAAACCAAAATAAAGTGCAAGTATAGAAAGCCATTACCTCTAGCTTTTGTTCCCTTTTTTTTAACAATACACAATGAAAAAGGTACTTATTTTTAGCAACTGCATAGAACATTACAAACAAGACTAGAGTCCAATGTAACTATGAAATCTCTAGTACCCGCATGAGCGGTTATGATTCAGTGACCCAGTCCCCGTACCAGACCGGTCTTCTGCGCTGACGTGCAGGCCGCGGGGCGCGTGGAGACTGCTGTTGTGGCTCTCCCACCGCACCCCCACCAAGGTCAAGTATCATATGGGAAGGAGTGGATGGAAGAGAGCCGATGTTTGGTCGCCCTGTAGGCCATAACTGCATATGGAATCATCAGGTCCCAATCCCAGTGACAGCAGTAGAGGCCAGGATCTTTTGAAGGGTGGCATTGAAACGTTCGACCTGCCCATCGGACTGAGGTCTGAATGGCGTAGTGTGGGTTTTCTCAATGCCAAATAGGCGACACATTTCCTGGAATACTTCTGATTCAAAATTGCGCCCCTGATCGCTGTGCATAGAGTGAGGCATTCCGAAGCGACACACCCATTCAGTTGCAACCACCTGCACCACTGTCATGGCCTTTTCGTCTGGGATAGGAAACGCTTCAGTCCATTTTGTGAAATATTCCTGTATTACGAGCACATAGGGGTTTTTGCGCTCTGTCTCATTCAGTGGACCCATAATGTCTAGTGCAATGCGCTCCATGGGCGCTCCAACTCTGACAGTTCCCATGGGGGCTTGTGGGGTCTTGTGGGGCCTGGCTCTGCAGGCACAGTCAGCACAAGTCCGGCACCAGAGGGCCACATCTTCTCTCATGTGGTACCAGTAGTATCTGGTCTGAAGTCTGGCTACAGTCCGTTCGATACCAAAATGTCCTCCTACTGGCCCTTCATGCATTTGGCACATGACATCTGGTTGCATTTTGCGTGGCAGGACTATTTGGGGATAAAACTGTGTGTCATCCAAACAATAAAAGCGGTGGACCAGAACTCCATCTCTGAGATACAGTCTTTTCCATTGACTCCAGTACGTTTTGGTGGCTGGACTACATGGGGAGGCTGTGGTCCAGGGGGGGCGCTCACTGCTGGCCTCTAACCATGTTCTGATTGGTGCAATGTCTGTGTCAGCAGCTTGGGCCAGGCGCAACTCCTCCATTGTCCAGCCGGAAAACAGTGTGGTGTCATTTGTGTTTGTCACATAAACAGTCTCTGTTAGTTTAAAACTCTCTGCATTAGTCAGGTTGTCTGCGCTTACCCCCACCGGACTCACAGCTGTAGTTGTTGTGCGTGTGCCCACCCCCACCGGACTCAGCAACAGGGAACAGTTATCGGAGTCCAGATCACACTGAATGGCTTGGTGACTTGTGGGTCTCAGCTGGGAGGAGGGGTCCTGCAGGTTACACGGACAGGACTGGCGGACAGGACTGGCGGCAAGGCCTGCGGGAGAGACTGTCAGCATTAGTGTGTAAGCGACCTGGGCGATGAATGATTTCAAAGTCGTACTCCGCTAGCTTTTCCAGCCACCGGGCTAACTGACCTTCTGGTTCAACCACTACAGTTCTGGCTACTCTCACAGCATGTGACCTTTGTGCATTCCCTGAGCGAAAGTAGGGCACTTCCTCTCCAAACAGAACTATACGGTGTCTACCAAAATCAAGGCGGGCCTCAGCTTGGGTGAGAAAAGGGTGACCAAGCAGCGCTTCATTACCTGCTATGTCAGCCACAAGGAAATTCACTTCAACTTGGCGGTTGTTGATACTGACAGGTAGGTTGGTCTCACCAAGCACCGGTACATCCCCTGGTCCCACCCCGCTCAGGGTCTCTACACTGGGTGACTGAAGTGGGGGTCTCATGTCCTGGTGAATGGCATTGTAATGATGAAGGGGTAGCACGCTCCTCCGTGCTCCACTGTCCAAGACTGCACACACCTCCACCTCAAACATGCGCATATGAATGCTCATTTCACGATTTTGGCCTTTAAAGTGGAGCACATTGGGCTGCTGGCTTTCATGGGGGGTGCTTTGGGTAAAAGTCTTTGTGCCTTTTCGAGGAGATGGGCACTGATTCTGCTTATGACCACAACCAGTACAGTGATGGCAGCGAATGTCACTCTTTTTAAAGTTCTTGCGCTGCTCTGGTGTTTTTGTAAATGTGTGTGGAACAAAACGATCTGGTGAGGGGCTAGCTGCAGGTGTAGTAGTGATTACAGCCTCATCCCCATCTCTCTCTCTGACAACAGCAGTCCGGGGCCTGCGTTCAGTGAGGTTGCGGGCTCCCGGTTGCATGATGCTGGTGACATATGATGCAGCTCTTCTAGTGGTTTCATAGCGGTGAGCTATCTCATAAGCTCTGGCTAGTGTGGCAGGGCGTTTCTCCAACAGTCTCTGAACTAGCCCCGCATCACCCAGGCCATTTGTGAAAACTTCAACCGCTATAGCATCTTGCTCAGCCTCTGACCAGTCACCATAAGCAACAGCTACTTTCCCATAAATATCGTCTCTGAACACGTGAAGAGCCTCACCAGTTTTGCGTACCCTTTGCCTCAACTCCACGGCAACAGCTGCTGCGTGATCTGAAGAAGGGCCATATGCAGTCTCGAGTTCCTCCAGCAGGCGGCGGTAGTCCCACTTGGATGAACGAGGGTTTCTGTGGACAATGGCACCTGCGGCTCCAGAAAGACAGAATCTGAGCTGGATGGCCTTTGTCTTAGTGGACCAGTGATTTGCCTCTGGCAGCTCTCAAATCTGTGCAGAAACTCTCTCCATGGCGTACTGCCATCGTACTGGCCAGGGCGTAGAGTGGGAACTCTCTCTCTGGGGTCGTAGTCCTCATCACTGTCCGATGGAGGAGGTTGAAAAGTAGTTTTAAACTGGGATGTCCAAATTTAACAGTCTTTTCTGTATTGATGAAAGAATACATGGGACGTGTATCTGCTTCTGGCTTGGAAGTGACTGGTGTACTATGCACAAAACTTCCCATGTGAGCAGTGGAAAATGGGTTCGTGTCCGCATAGTACACCTTAGGTGGCACATTTAGAGCAGGAGAGGGGGACCTGTAGACACCTTGTCCGTGACTTTGACTGTCGGCTCCGAAAAAGGGTTTGATGGGAGCAAACTGAGCGGAGCTGAAGGTTACAGTACAGTGACTCGGCTTCAGCCGTTATTGTCCTCTTATGTTTGGTGCTCACCACTTCCTTTCCTTCTTTTCTTTTTGCAATGAGAGGGTCCCTTCATGGTCGCCAGTGTTAGCCGTTCCTGTCCTCATCCAAACCGTGGTCAGGAACACAGGGGAGCGCGGTCTCCAGGGCCGAAGGCGGTGTCCTCCGGAGCTAACTCCCTAACCCCAACTTTGTTGCCAAACAACGAAGGATGGTGATGATACACCAAATAACAGAGGTTGTTGGTTGAAGGATGACTTTATTTTTGCTAGTACTGCACATGAAAACGTGGGAGTAAACTAAACTTTCCTCCGGTCGCCAGCTAAAACTTCACCCGGTTCCTCTCTCTCCAGCTAGTACCCGAGCCTTCTCCGGCGCGCCCCCGGGCGCGCACACAATCCCTCACACACCATTCACTCTGACCTGCCTGGCTTACACATACATCTCACAACAGTAGCATAGCAGCATGTCAAGCTGTGCAGCGTCCGATGTTCAGCATGACTGTAAAGTTGCATCCACATAGGATGAAGTATGTGGGAGATACAGCCAAAAATACATCTATTTCCTTTGCGTTGGCGAAGGGTCAATTTTGTGGCGGCGCCACGGCCAGACCGTGTGACGAAGTGCTGCATTTTTGATAACGTTTGGTCCATAATGCCTTAAGATTAACCAGATCAAGTTTCAGATGGATTGGACAAATCCAGTAGGAGGAGTTTGTAAAAGTGTGGGGAGAAAAAAATGCAAAATGGCGTGGTTTTTCCAAAATGGCGGACTTCCTGTGCGTTTTAGAGGATACCTCCAAGAGACTTTTTTTCACGGCTACAGGTGTTACATATGTGTACCAATTTTCGTGGGTGTAGGTGAAAGTGCAACCCACATGTCAAAGTAGGGGGCGCTGGAAAGCCATGTGGCCACGCCCACATGTGCATATAATAATATCAATCTGTTCAGAATGTGGATTTTTTGATCCACATTGGATGAAGTATGTGGGAGATACAGCCACAAAAACATCCATTTCCTGTGTGTTGGCGAAGGGTCAACTTCGTGGTGGCGCCACAGCCAGACCGTATGACGAAGTGCTGCGGTTTTGATAACTGTTGGTCCTTGAACACTTAAGGGCAAGCACACCAATTTTCAGGCCAATAGAGCAAGTCCCCTAGGGGGAGGGCACAAAACCGCGGGGAGTGCAAATTGGAACATGGCGTGGTTTTTTCAAAATGGCGGACTTCCTGTACGTTGTGGAATTTTCGTCCAAGGGGCTTTTTTTCTTGTCACAAGGCGATACATCAGTGTACCGAGTCTGAAGTCTGTAGCACTTGCGGTGAATATTTTCACACTTTAGGGGGTGCTGCAGAGTCATGTGGCCACGCCCGCCAATGGTGACAGTGGCAAATTGCGATTTTCGTCGGGGGGCAATTTTGTGCCAAATGTGGTGAGTTTTTGAGCACGTTCAGGGGGTCAAAATGGCGATACCGGAGCCGGAAGAATAATCAAGTATAATAATAATAATAAACGCTTGCATTTCAATAGGGCTCTTGCACCATTCGGTGCTCGGGCCCTAATTAAAGCTGCAAGCAGCGATGACGGGCCCTTGCAGCCCTTGCGGTCCGCGGGACCGGCAGCCGCCGCCTCCCCTATCGTCCCACGACCTCTGTCCCAGCTGTACCGGCACGAGCTGTGGTCTGCAGGGCAGAAGAGTACAGCAAAACACACATGTACAAAAGACAGGTCTTCCGGCCAGTAGGTGGCGCAGTGACTGTAGCATATCAGCATGTCAATCTGTGCAGCGTCCGATGTTCAGCATGACTGTAAAGTTTCATCCACATAGGATGAAGTGTGTGGGAGATACAGCCAAAAAGACATCTATATCCTGTGCGTTGGCGAAGGGTCAACTTTGTGGCAGTGCCACGGCCAGACCGTGTGACGAAGTGCTGTGTTTTTGATAACTTTTGGTCCCTAATGCCTTAAGAGTAAGCAGACCAAGTTTCAGGTGGATTGGAGAAATCCTGTAGGAGGATTTTGTAAAAGTGCGGGGAGTGAAAAATGTAAAATGGCGCAGTTTTTTCAAAATGGCGGACTTCCTGTGCATTTTAGAGGATACCTCCAAGAGACTTTTTTTGATGTCTAGAGCTGATACATATGCGTATCTATTTTCGTGTCTGTAGGTCAAACGGGGAAGCAGATCTCATTCCAGGGGGCGCTGCTGAGCTATGTGGCCACGCCCACATGTGACGATGAGGTGATATGAAAAGGTGCACAGGGGCTGATGTCATGATAGAGTAAGAGGCAGGTAGGATGAACAAATCAAGAAACACAGCAGCTTTCTCTATGGTGGTGAAGGGTCACCTTTGTGGCGATGCCCCGCCCACACGGTGTAATATCGAGCTGCGTTTTTGATAACTTTTGCTCAGCCATGTCTTCAGAACCAGGTGACAAAATCACAGGTCTGTCAGAGTATTTTCCTAGGAGGAGTTCGTTCAAATACGAGGTGTGGAACATGGATAATCAGCCTGAACACAATTCATACCGCCAGTAGGTGGCGCTATGAGAGTTTGTGGTCATTAGCATATCAATCTGTTCAGAATGACACGCTCAGCATGCCTCGGATGCATGCTGAGCACTGATACATCGGATGAAGTATGTGGGAGATACAGCAACAAACACATCCATTTCCTGTGCGTTGGCGAAGGGTCAACTTCGTGGTGGCACCACAGCCAGACCGTATGACGAAGTGCTGTATTTTTGATAACTTTTGGTCCCTGACCCCTTAAGGGCGAGTGCACCAATTTTCAGCTGATTCCCCTAGGAGGAGTTCACAAAACCGCGGGGTGTGCAAATTGGAACAAGGCGTGGTTTTTTCAAAATGGCGGACTTCCTGTACATCGTGGAATTTTCGTCAAAGAGGCTTTTTTTCTTGTCACGAGGCGATACATCAGTGTACCGAGTTTTAGGTCTGTAGCAGTTGCGGTGAATATTTTCACACTTTAGGGGGCGCTGCAGAGCCATGCAGCCACGCCCGCCAATGGCGACACTGTCAAGTAAAAATTTTAGTTGGGGGACAATTTTGGGTAAAGTTTGGTGAGTTTTTGAGCACGTTCAGGGGGTCAAAATCACGTCCAAAGACGCGGGAGAATCATAATAATAATTAAAGCTGCAAGCAGCATTGCGGGCCCTCGCGCACCTTGCGATCCGCGGGGTCATCGCAGTCTTCTCTCCTATGCTCTCCTGTCCTATGCTCTCCTCCTCTCATTTCCACAGATATACAACAAACACATGTTTACAACCAAACTTTCCTGCTACCAGTAGGATGGCGCTATGACCGTATCATCCCATTAGCATATATATCTGTTCAGACTCGGGTCCATAGCAGTACTGTAAGATTTTGTCCACATGGCATGAAGTATATGGGTAGTACTGCATAAAACACAGCGAGTTCCTTTGTAATGGCGAATGGTCAACTTTGAGGCCACTCCCCCACCACACGGTAATACTTTTGAAAGAGTTTTGGAATGCGTCTATTCCCTATGGTGTCCTGAGTGGACACAGTGAATTTCAGCTCAATTGCATGAAGTATGTGAGGCGTGAAAGGTTTGAAGCACGGTCACAAATAGGCAAAAAATGGCCACAAAAGTCAAAATGGCGGACTTCCTGTTGGGTTTGGAGGGGGGGTCCAAGAGACTTTTTTGTGCGTCTTGAGGTGATACACAGGTGTGCTAAATTTCATGATCCTGTGTCAAACTGGCCAGCGGGGCTACACGTTAGGGCAAAAAATACATGGACTTCCTTTGTAATGGGGAATGGTCAAGTTTGAGGCCACGCCCCCACCACACCGTCGGACTTTTGTAAGAGTTTTGGAATGCGTCTATTCCCTATGGTGTCCTGAGTGGACACAGTGAGTTTTAGCTCAATTGGATGAAGTATGCGAGGCATGAAAAGTTTTGTAGCAGGGTCACAAATCGCTCTCTCCTATACTGTTGTCTCCTATACTCTCCTGTCCTATGCTCTCCTCTCATTTGCAGAGATGTACAACAAACACATGTTTACAACCAAACTTTCCTGCTACCAGTAGGTGGCGCTATGACCGTATCATCCTATTAGCATATATGTTTGTTCAGACTCAGGTCCATAGCAGTAGTGTAAGATTTTGTCCACATTGCATGAAGTACATGGG
This sequence comes from Parambassis ranga, assembly GCF_900634625.1. Taxonomy (NCBI): domain Eukaryota; kingdom Metazoa; phylum Chordata; class Actinopteri; family Ambassidae; genus Parambassis; species Parambassis ranga. Next base: position 36,501,370 of record NC_041023.1, on the reverse strand, counting down.
TAGTACTGCATAAAATAGAGCGAGTTCCGTTGCAATGGCGAATGGTCAACTTTGAGGCCACACCCCCGCCACACGGTAATACTTTTGAAAGAGTTTTGGAATGCGTCTATTCCCTATGGTGTCCTGAGTGGACACAGTGAGTTTCAGCTCAATTGCATGAAGTATGCGAGGCATGAAAAGTTTTATAGCAGGGTCAGAAATCGCCAAAAATTACAAAAAAAAAATCAAAATTGTGGACTTCCTGTTGGGTTTGGATGGGGGGTCCAAGAGACTTTTTTGTGCATCTTGGGGTGATACACATGTGTGCCAATTTTCATGAGCCTCCCCAAAAGAGGCCAGGGGGGCAGGCAGAAAAAACTATGAAAACACAACATTTTGTGTAGCCAGTAGGTGGCGCTCTGTCAAAGCCTCAATATTGTTGTATAGATGTTTTTAGGGTCAGACTCTGATCATACATGTGACATTTGGTACAGATCGGACAGAAAACAAAGAAGTTATAGCGACTTCCTGTTTCCTCTGAAATGGTCAAACTTTGAGGCCACGCCCCGGCCACACCGTCAGACTTTTGTAAGAGTTTTGGAATGAGTCTATTCCCTATGGTGTCCTGAGTGGACACGGTGACTTTCGGCTCAATCCGATGAAGTATGCGAGGCGTGAAAAGTTTTGCAGCAGGGTCACACCTCGCCAAAAATGGCCACAAACTTCCAAATGGCGGACTTCCTGTTGGGTTTGGAGGGGGGGTCCAAGAGACTTTTTTGTGCGTCTTGAGGTGATACATATGTGTGCCAATTTTCATAATCCTGTGTCAAACCGGCCAGAGGGGCTACGCGTTGGGGGCGCTATAGAGTCATTTTCCTATGTGCGTTTCAAACGTCAGCAAATTTCAAAATTTTTCGGGCGAATGAATTTTTCTACCAAGTTTGGTGAGTTTTTGGGCATGTTAAGGCCCCCAAAAATGAGATCTTAGGGGGGGAAAGAAAAAAAAAATAATAATAATCCTAAGGGTTTCAATAGGGCTCTTGCACCATTCGGTGCTCGGGCCCTAATTAAAGCTGCAAGCAGCGATGATCGGGCCCTCGCACTCTGCGCGACCGCCCCCTCCCCGTCATGCCGTCCCTTCCCTCCCCCGCTCCCCCTTCCAGTTTCCTGTAGGTGGCGCTGTGCAGGTGACTCATGAGCATGCAGACGTGTTGGGGGAATGGACCGTTAGGACATGAAACAAATTTGAGGACATTAGGACGATGCATGCCGAAGTTATAAGCAGTTGATGTTTCATGGCGAAGGTTCAACAGTCGCCACTGCCACAGGCAGCCTGATACAGAAAACCAAACAGGTGTCTCTGTAGGACTTCAAATCTGTGATCCTCATTTGGCTGTGTAATAACAGGGAAGGATTGAACAGTGAGAGATAAGTGCATGTCAGTGAAGAACATGGCACTTCATGTCTCCACCACAAGGGAGCGCCATAGATCATGATGACATAGAGACATTCAGGGAGGGGCTCTGACCATGTGCAGAAATTTTGAAGCCGTTTGCAGCAAGTATGTAGGAGAGAGAACTGTTCGTGTATGAATGGCGAAGTGACGCCACAGAGGCCACGCTCTTTAACTTAGAGAAAAGCTTTTGATAACTTTTGATCAGCATGGTCTCTAGGTGACAGCGACCGAATATGAAGTCAATCGGTTGAAATCCCTAGGAGGAGTTCGTCCGCATACCAAAGGTGGAAATCGCTGAAATTTGACCGCCAAAATCAAAATGGCTGACTTCCTGTGTGGTCTAGATCAATGGTGCAAGAGACTTTTATGAGCGCCTGGACGTGTTCTGAGTGTGTGCCGATTTTTGTCTTCCTACTCCAAAAAACCCCTATGGAGAGGGGTGTTTAAAAAATTCAAGGGGGCGCCATTGAGCCAATTTGCCCCACCCACTTACGCAACCCCCATCAGTTGCTAGGACACGCCCCCATGAACGTGTGTATGAATTTTCATGATCATAGAAGGTCGTTAAGGTCATTAAAAACTCAAAAGTATTCTCATGGCGAAGGATCGTCAGTCAGCACGCCTCCACACAGACACCATTGCACGCAGCTTCACGGCCTTCATAGTGTAGCTTCACCAACTAGTTGGGAAGGTTCTAGAGGTGAAATGAAGTTGATGCTGTCAACTATGTAGGAGCAGTACACGTCGGCGTAAAAAGAGGCCATTTCCTGTTACCAGCAGGGGGCGCCACGAGTAAGTCAGGGTTTCAACATATGGAGGCGTTCAGGGCGGAGCCCTCATCATGCTCATAAAGTTTAAAGACGTTTGAATAAAGTATGCAGGCGTGAGAGCCGTTCAAAGTTACATGGCGAAATCATGAATCGTCGCCAGACTTTGGCAAGCCACAGAGGCCACGCCCTTTAAGTTAGAGAAAAGCTTTTGATAACTTTTGATCAGCAGGTCCTTTAGGTGACCTCCAGCAAATTTCAGGTCAATCGGGCTACAGCTCTAGGAGGAGTTCGCTCACATACCAATGGTGTAAATCGCCAAAATCGCCATTTTCCATCCAAGATGGCGGACTTCCTGTTGGGTTAAGGTCATGGTGTCAAGAGACTTTTTGGTGCGTCTTGGTATGATAAACATCTGTACCAATTTTCGTGCACCTACTCCAAACTAAGCCAAATGCGAGGGGTGTTTTGAAAATTTCAAGGGGGCGCTGTAGAGCCATTTTGCCTCGCCCCTTTGCAGCGACCACAAAATATCAAATTTTTCGCCACCCCTGATGAGTGTGCAAAGTTTCGTGAGTTTTCGTGCATGGCAAAGGGGTGAAAAATGCAGTTAAACAGGCAGGCAAATAATAAGAATAATTAAAGCTGCAAGCAGCGATGATCGGGCCCTCGCACTCCGTGCGACCGCCCCCTCCCCGTCACACCGTCCCTTCCCACCCCCGCTCCCCCCACGAGCTGCGCCGATTTTGCCAGCGGTGGGAAGAAGCAGAGATGTGTCAGTGCAACAAATCTCTCAATATATGTAAAAATTGTTAGTGTGCAGTAACCTCCTCTTTACAGTAGGTGGCGCTGTCCACAGGTGTCCACACGTGGTCGGGGTCGGGTCTGTATCACATGTAAAAAATTTGAGGATTTTAGGAGCATCCATGGTGGAGTTATATCAGTTGCAGTACCGTCTGTGTCTACTGGGTGGAGCCAGACACCATGAGAATAGTGGAGACCCGTCTGTGCATCAAACCTCAAAAAACATTTGATTCATACATGAAAAATGTCCAGAAGCAGTTACTTCCGGTTTCCTGTAGGTGGCGCTGTGCAGGTGACTCATGAGCATGCACACGTGTGGGGGGACGGACCGTTAGGACATGAAAAAAATTTGAGGACGCTAGGACGATGCACAGCGAAGTTATAAGCAGTTGTTTCATGGCGAATGTTCAACAGTCGCCACCGCCACGGGCAGCATGATACAGAAAACCACACAGGTGTCTCTGTGGGACGTCAAATCTGTGATCCTCATTTGGCTGTGTAATGACAGAGAAGGATTAAACAGAGTGCATGTCAGTGAAGAACATGGCACTTCCTGTCTCCACCACAAGGGAGCGCCATAGATCATGATGACATAGAGACGTTCAGGGAGGGGCTCTGACCACGTGCAGAAAGTTTGAAGCCGTTTGGAGCAAGTATGTAGGAGAGAGAGCTGTTCGTGTATGAATGGCGAAGTGACGCCACAGCGGCCATGCCCTATAACTTAGAGAAAAGCTTTTGATAACTTTTGATCAGCATGGTCTCTAGGTGACAGCGACCGAATATGAAGTCAATCGGTCGAAATCCCTAGGAGGAGTTCATCCGCATACCAAAGGTGGAAATCGCTGAAATTTGACCGCCTAAATCAAAATGGCTGACTTCCTGTGTAGTCTAGATCAATGGTGCAAGAGACTTTTATGTGCGCCTGGACGTGTTCTGTGTGTGTGCCGATTTTTGTCTTCCTACTCCAAAAAAACCCCTATGGAGAGGGGTATTTTAAAAATTCAAGGGGACGCCATTGAGCCATTTTGCCCCGCCCACTTACGAGACCCCCATCAGTTGCTAGTACATGCCCCCGAGAATGTGTGTATGAATTTTCATGATCATAGAAGGTCGTTAAGGTCATTAAATACTCAAACGTAATCTCACGGCGAAGGATCGACAGTTGGCGCCCCGCCACACGGACACCATTGCACGCAGCTTCACGGCCTTCATAGTGTAGCTTCACCAACTAGTTGGGAAGGTTCTAGAGGTGAAATGAAATTGATGCTGTCAACTATGTAGGAGCAGTACACGTCAGAGTAAAAAGAGGCCATTTCCTGTTACCAGCAGGGGGCGCCACGAGTAAGTAAGGGTTTCAACATATGGAGGTGTTCAGGGCGGAGCCCTCGTCATGCTCATAAAGTTTGAAGACGTTTGGATAAAGTATGCAGGCGTGAGAGCCGTTCAAAGTTACATGGCGAAATCATGAATCGTCGCCAGACTTTGGCGAGCCACAGAGGCCACGCCCTGTAAGTTAGAGAAAAGCTTTTGATAACTTTTGATCAGCAGGTCCTTTAGGTGACCTCCAGCAAATTTCAGGTCAATCGGGCAACAGCTCTAGGAGGAGTTCGCTCACATACCAATGGTGTAAATCGCCAAAATCGCCATTTTCCATCCAAGATGGCGGACTTCCTGTTGGGTTTAGCTGGATCCATACTCCGCGAGACAAAGATATTTTTCCCCCGTGCAGACGTTACGCCCACAAAATGACGTCATTTTTTGTCTCTGACCGCCCGCTGATCCACACTCTTGTGCACAGGGTCCGGGCCGAACTTTGTCTTTCAAGGCTGTGCGGCAACCATGCTGTGATTGGTCGGAATTTGTTGTGGGCATGATGAAAGTGGAGAAGCGCAAGAGCCTCTCCAGGTACACTCAACAAAAATATAAACGCAACACTTTTGTTTTTGCTCCCATGTTTCATGAGATGGACTTGAAGATCTAAACTTCATTCCAGATACACAATATTACCATTCCTCTGAAACATTGTTCACAAATCTGTCTAAATGTGTGATAGTGAGCACTTCTGCTTTGCTGAGATAATCCATCCCACCTCACAGGTGTGCCACATCAAGATGCTGATCTGACATCATGATTAGTGCACAGGTGTACCTCAAACTTCCCACAATAAAAGGCCACCCTGAAATGTGCAGTTTTGTCTCACAGCAAAATGCCACAGATGCCACAAGCATTGAGGGAGCGTGCAATTGGCATGCTGACAGCAGGAATGTCAACCAGATCTGTTGCTCGTGCATTGAATATTCATTTCTCCACCATAAGCCGTCTGCAAAGGCGTTTCAGAGAATATGGCAGTACATCCAACCGGCCTCACAACCGCAGACCACGAGTAACCACACCAGCCCAGGACCTCCACATCCAGCAGGTTCACCTCCGAGATCGTCTGAGACCAGCCACTCAGACAGCTGCTGAAACAATTGGTTTGCATAACCAAACAATTTCTGCACAAACTGTCAGAAACCGTCTCAGGGAAGCTCAACTGCATGCTCGTCGTCCTCATCGGGGTCTTAACCTGACTCCAGATCGTCGCCGCAACAGACTTGAGTGGGCAAATGCTCACATTCGATGGCGTCTAGCACGTTGGAGAGGTGTTCTCTTCACGGATGAATCTCGGTTTACATTGTTCAGGGCAGATGGCAGACAGCGTGTGTGGCGTCGTGTGGGTGAGCGCTTTGCTGATGTCAATGTTGTGGATCGAGTGGCCCATGGTGGTGGTGGGGTCATGGTATGGGCAGGCATCTGTTATGGACGAAGAACACAGGTGCATTTTATTGATGGCATTTTGAATGCACAGAGATACCGTGATGAGATCCTGAGGCCCATTGTTGTGCCATACATCCATGAACATCACCTCATGTTTCAGCAAGATAATGCATGGCCCCATGTTGCAAGGATCTGTACACAATTCTTGGAAGCTGAAAATGTCCCAGTTCTTGCATGGCCAGCATACTCACCGGACATGTCACCCATTGAACATGTTTGGGATGTGCTTGACCGGCGTATACGACAGCGTGCACCAGTTCCCACTAATATCCAGCAACTTCGCACAGCCATTGAAGAGGAGTGGACCAACATTCCACAGGCCACAATAGACAATCTGATAAACTCTATGCGAAGAAGATGTGTTGCACTGCATGAGGCAAATGGTGGTCACACCAGATACTGACTGGTTCTGAGTCCCCAGACCGCCAATAAAGCAGAAACAAAATGCACATTTCAGGGTGGCCTTTTATTGTGGGCAGTTTAAGGTACACCTGTGCACTAATCATGATGTCAGATCAGCATCTTGATGTGGCACACCTGTGAGGTGGGATGGATTATCTCAGCAAAGCAGAAGTGCTCACTATCACACATTTAGACAGATTTGTGAACAATGTTTCAGAGGAATGGTAATATTGTGTATCTGGAATGAAGTTTAGATCTTCAAGTCCATCTCATGAAACATGGGAGCAAAAACAAAAGTGTTGCGTTTATATTTTTGTTGAGTGTATATAGGTAGGTGTATAAACAGCACTGATTCAACAGATTTAGATAAGACCATGCCGGTTTTGCATGATGAGCAATAAAAGAAAGAAAGGCAAGTCAGGGTGATTTGTCACCAATAACTCCAGACAGCCATTCACACATACCAGATGGTGACTGTTATTACCATTCTATATACTCCTACATACCCGGGCATAATAGGCTCGTTAACAATGTCTGTATATCTTTGCTATTGTTCCTTTTAATGTCGCATCTTCACAGCTCATCACCGGACAGTTTGAAGTATCGCAGGCACATTGGAACACAGTAGATGTACAAATGTGGTCATAAAGGCTAGCACAAACACTGAATCTTTGCTATTGTTACTTTTAATGCATTTTCACAACTCATCACCAGACATCTCACGCTGTTGCAGGCACCCTCTCTGTATAATGCCCTCTTGCCATGGCACAAGTCCTTGTGGTGTGTTAAAAAACTCAGTAAAGTCTTTCCTTATAGTTTGGACTCTGTACTCTCCCTGCTCGACTCTCGAAAAAAGTTTCAAAGTTTCGTGAGTTTTCGTGCATGGCAAAGGGGCGAAAAATGCAGTCAAACAGGCACAAACAAAAATAATAATAAAAAACATTACAATTACAAAAGGGCCTTCGCACCACTCGGTGCTCGGGCCCTAATAAACACAACAATTACAATAGGGCCTTCGCACCACTCGGTGCTCGCTGTATCTCCCACATACTTCATCCAATGTGGATGAAACTCGGACACTGCACAGATTGAGATGCCGATATGCTACAGTCACTGCGCCGGAGGACCTGTCTTTTGTACATGTGTGTTTTGCTGTACTCTTCTGCCCTGTAGACCACAGCTTGTGCCGGTACAGCTGGGAGAGAGGTCGTGGGACGATAGTTTGACCTACAGACATGAAAATTGGTACACATATGTATCACCTCTAGACAAGAAAAAAAGTCTCTTGGAGGTATCCTCTAAAACGCACAGGAAGTCCGCCATTTTGAGAAAAACTGCGCCATTTTGCATTTTTCACTTCCCGCACTTTTACGAACTCCTCCTAGAGGATTTCTCCAATCCACCTGAAACTTGGTCTGGTTACTCTTAAGGCATTAGGGACCAAAAGTTATCAAAAACGCAGCACTTCGTCACACGGCCTGGCCGTGGTGCCGCCACAAAGTTGACCCTTCGCCAACCCACAGGAAATACATGTACATGTGTGTTTTGCTGTACTCTTCTGACCTGCAGACCACAGCTCCTGCCGGCACCGGGGGAAGAGAGTTCGTGGACCATATGGAGAGGTGGCGGCTGCTGGTCCAGCGGACCGCAAAGGCTGCGTATTATTATTATTATTGCCCGAGCACCGAGTGGTGCGAAGGCCCTATTGTAATTGTAATGTTTTTTATTAGGGCCCGAGCACCGAGTGGTGCGAAGGCCCTATTGTAATTGCTGTGTTTATTATTATTCTTATTATTTGCCTGCCTGTTTAACTGCATTTTTCACCCCTTTGCCATGCACGAAAACTCACGAAACTTTGCACACTCATCAGGGGTGGCGAAAAATTTGATATTTTGTGGTCGCTGCAAAGGGGCGGGGCAAAATGGCTCTACAGCGCCCCCTTGAAATTTTCAAAACACCCCTCGCATTTGGCTTAGTTTGGAGTAGGTGCACGAAAATCGGTACACATGTTTATCATACCAAGACGCACCAAAAAGTCTCTTGACACCATGACCTTAACCCAACAGGAAGTCCGCCATCTTGGATGGAAAATGGCGATTTTGGCGATTTACACCATTGGTATGTGAGCGAACTCCTCCTAGAGCTGTTGCCCGATTGACCTGAAATTTGCTGGAGGTCACCTAAAGGACCTGCTGATCAAAAGTTATCAAAAACTTTTCTCTAACTTACAGGGCGTGGCCTCTGTGGCTCGCCAAAGTCTGGCGACGATTCATGATTTCGCCATGTAACTTTGAACGGCTCTCACGCCTGCATACTTTATCCAAACGTCTTCAAACTTTATGAGCATGACGAGGGCTCCGCCCTGAACACCTCCATATGTTGAAACCCTTACTTACTCGTGGCGCCCCCTGCTGGTAACAGGAAATGGCCTCTCTTTACTCTGACGTGTACTGCTCCTACATAGTTGACAGCATCAATTTCATTTCACCTCTAGAACCTTCCCAACTAGTTGGTGAAGCTACACTATGAAGGCCGTGAAGCTGCGTGCAATGGTGTCCGTGTGGCGGGGCGCCAACTGTCGATCCTTCGCCGTGAGATTACGTTTGAGTATTTAATGACCTTAACGACCTTCTATGATCATGAAAATTCATACACACATTCTCGGGGGCATGTCCTAGCAACTGATGGGGGTCTCGTAAGTGGGCGGGGCAAAATGGCTCAATGGCGCCCCCTTGAATTTTTAAAATACTCCTCTCCATAGGGTTTTTTTTGGAGTAGGAAGACAAAAATCGGCACACACACAGAACACGTCCAGGCGCACATAAAAGTCTCTTGCACCATTGATCTAGACCACACAGGAAGTCAGCCATTTTGATTTAGGCGGTCAAATTTCAGCGATTTCCACCTTTGGTATGCGGACGAACTCCTCCTAGAGATTTCGACCGATTGACTTCATATTCGGTCGCTGTCACCTAGAGACCATGCTGATCAAAAGTTATCAAAAGCTTTTCTCTAAGTTAAAGGGCGTGGCCGCTGTGGCGTCACTTCGCCATTCATACACGAACAGCTCTCTCTCCTACATACTTGCTCCAAACGGCTTCAAACTTTCTGCATGTGGTCAGAGCCCCTCCCTGAACGTCTCTATGTCATCATGATCTATGGCGCTCCCTTGTGGTGGAGACAGGAAGTGCCATGTTCTTCACTGACATGCACTCTGTTTAATCCTTCCCTGTCATTACACAGCGAAATGAGGATCACAGATTTGACGTCCCACAGAGACACCTGTGTGGTTTTCTGTATCATGCTGCCCGTGGCGGTGGCGACTGTTGAACATTCGCCATGAAACATCAACTGCTTATAACTTCGCCGTGCATCGTCCTAGCGTCCTCAAATTTTTTTCATGTCCTAACGGTCCGTCCCCCCACACGTCTGCATGCTCATGAGTCACCTGCACAGCGCCACCTACAGGAAACCGGAAGTAACTGCTTCTGGACATTTTTCATGTGTGAATCAAATGTTTTTTGAGGTTTGATGCACAGACGGGTCTCCACTATTCTCATGGTGTCTGGCTCCACCCAGTGGACACATACGGTACTGCAACTGATATAACTCCACCACGGATGCTCCTAAAATCCTCAAATTTTTTACATGTGATACAGACCCGACCCCGACCACGTGTGGACATCTGTGGACAGCGCCACCTACTGTAAAGAGGAGGTTACTGCACACTAACAATTTTTACATATATTGAGAGATTTGTTGCACTGACACATCTCTGCTTCTTCCCACCGCTGGCAAAATCGGCGCAGCTCATGGGGGGAGCGGGGGTGGGAAGGGACGGTGTGACGGGGAGGGGGCGGTCGCGCGGAGTGCGAGGGCCCGATCATCGCTGCTTGCAGCTTTAATTATTCTTATTATTTGCCTGCCTGTTTAACTGCATTTTTCACCCCTTTGCCATGCACGAAAACTCACGAAACTTTGCACACTCATCAGGGGTGGCGAAAAATTTGATATTTTGTGGTCGCTGCAAAGGGGCGGGGCAAAATGGCTCTACAGCGCCCCCTTGAAATTTTCAAAACACCCATCGCATTTGGCTTAGTTTGGAGTAGGTGCACGAAAATCGGTACACATGTTTATCATACCAAGACGCACCAAAAAGTCTCTTGACACCATGACCTTAACCCAACAGGAAGTCCGCCATCTTGGATGGAAAATGGCGATTTTGGCGATTTACACCATTGGTATGTGAGCGAACTCCTCCTAGAGCTGTTGCCCGATTGACCTGAAATTTGCTGGAGGTCACCTAAAGGACCTGCTGATCAAAAGTTATCAAAAGCTTTTCTCTAACTTAAAGGGCGTGGCCTCTGTGGCTCGCCAAAGTCTGGCGACGATTCATGATTTCGCCATGTAACTTTGAACGGCTCTCACGCCTGCATACTTTATCCAAACGTCTTCAAACTTTATGAGCATGACGAGGGCTCCGCCCTGAACACCTCCATATGTTGAAACCCTTACTTACTCGTGGCGCCCCCTGCTGGTAACAGGAAATGGCCTCTTTTTACTCTGACGTGTACTGCTCCTACATAGTTGACAGCATCAACTTCATTTCACCTCTAGAACCTTCCCAACTAGTTGATGAAGCTACACTATGAAGGCCGTGAAGCTGCGTGCAATGGTGTCCGTGTGGCGGGGCGCCAACTGTCGATCCTTCGCCGTGAGATTACGTTTGAGTATTTAATGACCTTAATGACCTTCTATGATCATGAAAATTCATACACACATTCTCGGGGGCATGTCCTAGCAACTGATGGGGGTCTCGTAAGTGGGCGGGGCAAAATGGCTCAATGGCGCCCCCTTGAATTTTTAAAATACCCCTCTCCATAGGGGTTTTTTTGGAGTAGGAAGACAAAAATCGGCACACACACAGAACACGTCCAGGCGCACATAAAAGTCTCTTGCACCATTGATCTAGACCACACAGGAAGTCAGCCATTTTGATTTAGGCGGTCAAATTTCAGCGATTCCACCTTTGGTATGCGGACGAACTCCTCCTAGGGATTTCGACCGATTGACTTCATATTCGGTCGCTGTCACCTAGAGACCGTGCTGATCAAAAGTTATCAAAAGTTAAAGGGCGTGGCGCTGTGGCGTCACTTCGCCATTCATACACGAACAGCTCTCTCTCCTACATACTTGCTCCAAACGGCTTCAAACTTTCTGCACGTGGTCAGAGCCCCTCCCTGAACGTCTCTATGTCATCATGATCTATGGCGCTCCCTTGTGGTGGAGACAGGAAGTGCCATGTTCTTCACTGACATGCACTCTGTTTAATCCTTCCCTGTCATTACACAGCGAAATGAGGATTACAGATTTGACGTCCCACAGAGACACCTGTGTGGTTTTCTGTATCATGCTGCCCATGGCGGTGGCGACTGTTGAACATTCTCCATGAAACATCAACTGCTTATAACTTCGCCGTGCATCGTCCTAGGGTCCTCAAATTTTTTTCATGTCCTAACGGTCCGTCCCCCCACATGTCTGCATGCTCATGAGTCACCTGCACAGCGCCACCTACAGGAAACCGGAAGTAACTGCTTCTGGACATTTTTCATGTATGAATCAAATGTTTTTTGAGGTTTGATGCACAGACAGGTCTCCACTATTCTCATGGTGTCTGGCTCCACCCAGTGGACACATACGGTACTGCAACTGATATACCTCAACCACGGATGCTCCTCAAATCCTCAAATTTTTTACATGTGATACAGACCCGACCCCGACCACGTGTGGACATCTGTGGACAGCGCCACCTACTGTAAAGAGGAGGTTACTGCACACTAACTATTTTTACATATATTGAGAGATTTGTTGCACTGACACATCTCTGCTTCTTCCCACCGCTGGCAAAATCGGCGCAGCTCGTGGGGGGAGCGGGGGTGGGAAGGGACGGTGTGACGGGGAGGGGGCGGTCGCGCGGAGTGCGAGGGCCCGGTCATCGCTGCTTGCAGCTTTAATTATTATTATTATTTGTCCTCCCAAACAAACCTCCCAAAGAACCTTCCCAACTAGTTGGTGAAGCTACACTATGAAGGCCGTGAAGCTGCGTGCAATGGTGTCTGTGTGGCGGCGCGTCGATTGTCAATCCTTCGCCGTGAGATTACGTTTGAGTTTTTAATGACCTTAACGACCTTCTATGATCATGAAAATTCATACACACGTTCACGGGGGAGTGTCCTAGCAACTGATGGGGGTTGCGTAAGTGGGTGGGGCAAATTGGCTCAATGGCGCCCCCTTGAATTTTTTAAACACCCCTCTCCATAGGGGTTTTTTTGGAGTAGGAAGACAAAAATCGGCACATACACAGAACACGTCTAGACGCTCATAAACGTCTCTTGCACCATTGATCTAGACCACACAGGAAGTCAGCCATTTTGATTTTGGCGGTCAAATTTCAGCGATTTCCACCTTTGGTATGCGGACGAACTCCTCCTAGGGATTTCGACCGATTGACTTCATATTCGGTCGCTGTCACCTAGAGACCATGCTGATCAAAAGTTATCAAAAGCTTTTCTCTAAGTTAAAGGGCGTGGCCGCTTTCATACACGAACAGCTCTCTCTCCTACATACTTGCTCCAAACTTTCTGCACGTGATCAGAGCCCCTCCCTGAACGTCTCTATGTCATCATGATCTATGGCGCTCCCTTGTGGTGGAGACAGGAAGTGCCATGTTCTACACTGACATGCACTCTGTTTAATCCTTCCCTGTCATTACACAGCCAAATGAGGATCACAGGTTTGAAGTCCCACAGAGACACCTGTGTGGATTCCTGTATCATGCTGCCCATGGCGGTGGCGACTGTTGAACCTTCGCAATGAAACATCAACTGCTTATAACTTCACCGTGCATCGTCCTAGTGTACTCAAATTTTTTTCATGTCCTAACGGTCCGTCCCCCCACACGTCTGCATGCTCATGAGTCACCTGCACAGCGCCACCTACAGGAAACCGGAAGTAACTGCTTCTGGACATTTTTCATGTATGAATCAAATGTTTAATTATTGTTTAATTATTATTATTATTATTGTTCCCTATTTTTCTTCCGCATCATTGGGCGCAATTTTGACCCCCTCAACATGCTTGAAAAATCTGCCCCAGTTCGAGAAAAATGGCGATCTGAAACTGTCGCGGGGACTGCGACATGCAAAATGGCTCTACAGCGCCCCCTGGAATTTGAAAATATTCAGCGTAACAGCTACAACCACGAAAATTGGTATGCTGATATATCGCCTCATACCAGGAAACATGGCTTTGGAAAAAAAATTCCACACCCTACAGGGCGTCGACCATCTTGGAAAAACCACGCCAAGTTCCAATTTGCACACCCCGCGCTTTCACGAACTCCTCCTAGGGGTCTTGCTTGATACGGCTGAAAATTGGTGCGCTCACCCTTCAGGGGTCAGGGACCAAAAGTTATCAAAAATGCAGCACTTCATCATACGGTCTGGCTGGCGCCACCACGAAGTTGACCCTTCACCAACACACAGGAAATGGGTGTATTTGTGGCTGTACCTCCCACATACTTCATCCAATGTGGATCAAAGATATCAGGCATGCTGAGCCTCTCATTCTGTAGGAAAACTGTGTGTGTAGTGTGTAGGAAACCGAATTTAGTTCAGCTCCGTGTTAATCGAGCTTCTACATATTTCCCATCATTCATCTCTCATTCATCTCTGGGTGAGACTAGAGAAGGATTTTAGGTGCCATTGCTGACATTTTTTTTGACATTCAATATACAGATATGACCACATATGGGTGTTTGATATCACTATAAATCACAAAAAATTATTGACGAAGCATCACTATTTACAGCACATCCATTTATAAAGACCCCAAAGTAGATGAACTTATCAACTGGGCAGATGCACCGGGTGAATTAATTCACTTTGATTCGGTGGACAGTAATCAATGAACGCATTCTGTGTGTTATTACTCCTCTCATGGCGCAGTTGATAAATCCGACGATCGTCCCTTTTAAAGCCGACAGATGATACAGTTGTTTGTAATTCTCCTCCGGTTTATCCTTTGATTACCAACCATGACACTTCCACAGAAAAAAAAAGGCGAGAGGAGGTAGGGGGGACGGGCCGTAAAGCAATCAACACACACACACACACTACACACACGCTGCTATTTACATTGTGATAAGCTCGTTAACTCTGTGTGGCTGATCAGTATCACCCCCCTTTTAGCTGCTGCAATTCCCCGGACAGCCATTTGTCCTGGGGTTGGAGAGATATCGGCAATCACCATTTTAAATGAGGGAAGGTGATATGAAATGCTAATTCAGCAAACTAAGATCAATACTCCTCACCCAAGGGGGGGGGCGGGGGGTGATGATGATGATAAAGTAAAGCCGAGTACCTGCTTTACAACCTCCTTCTGTCCTTGAGCGCTGACATTTCTTCTCTGCAAAAAACCATGAAACTAAAACTTTTCTGATTGGCTGCTTTGGTTTTCTGACTGCACTTGAATGCACCATGCATTTGTATATCAGTGTGGCTTAACTATGATACAGATGAGAATAGCTTCTTATGCTACTTTCACCAGACAACAATCTTCATATAAAGAGGGCTCTGATTTACCAGTTTTTATCAGCACTTCAATGCACCATGCACTTTCACAATGGGAAATCCAGCTCTTTTCAAAGATTTGGCTTTTCTGATTGGCTGGTTGGTTGCTTAAAGAAGCGATTCGTATTAAAAAAAGATGCAATCCAGTCCTCCACCATAGACTGTATATAAAGACGGATGAGCACTTGAATGCACCATGCACTTTTGCGATGAGAAATCCAGCTCTTTCCAAAGATTTGGCTTTTGTGATTGGCTGGTTGGTGCTTAAAGGGGCAACTTGTCTTTTTCCAACGTGGCGGCACGATATTTTGACCTCTCTTTTTCAGGTAGTATCTAGCATATGGACAAGACCTGGAACACCTGGTAGACCCCTCAATCTCACCACCCCCCCGAAATATTCCATCTCACCTGAATGGGAAACTTAATGGACGAACCTGGAGGTGCAATGCATGGTACAAGGACGATGACGGTCATAGGGTACCCCCACCACCACCTTTTTTTTCCAACTCTGATGAATTGGGGATGATGAAATGAGGGTGTAAGCACTTGAGACTGAAGTGTTTATGAAGTGGCTTCCCCTCGCTGATGATAACGGTAGTTATAGCGCTCATTTGGAAGCGTCTCCATTTTCTTTAACAGGGTTGATTACAGGAAGAGTGGGTTCATGCCAGAGTGTATTATTTTGATCTTTGCAAGTACACGAATGCATCATGGATGATGGATGGATGGAGAATGGACGGATGGATGGATGATAGATGGATGGATGAATAATGGATGGATGGATGGTTAAGTTTCAACATTCAAACTACTTGAGAAAATTTTGAATTCTACACTACAAGAAGTTAGTTCCTTGTCCATTTCAGAACAATGTTTTTTAAAAATTTGACATAAAAGTTAAATTCGAAATTAATATATAAAATATGTACAATGTTAAAGAGTTAAAATGTGTGTTCTATAAAGTTTTAAATCTGTAGTTAATTTTGTTGCTATTCGAAGAACAAAAACTTGAATTTTACCATGTAATTTTTTACAGTGCATTTTAAGCCTCACATCGTCCTGTATGGGGAAAACAATGGGAAAAAAGTGCCATAAAAAATGTTCATTATGAACCGTATGATTAAAAAAACTGTAAACGAGACACTGCTAGCTCGTTAGCTTCGTCGCCTCCTGTCATGATATTGTGATTCTGAACCAGATGTACCCTGAGGAGACACCTGCAGGTCTGGATGCAAGAGATCCATTTAGAAACACAGAGCGTGTGCAAAGGCTTCGCCGTGTTTACTGAGGTTACTTTGAAGCTGAGCCCTGACAGGGTTTTTTTTTCCACCATTGAACACTTAAAAGGAAATTATATCAGCTTTCGGTTCACTTCATCTCTCTGCAACATGACTTGCGTCTCGTTTGTTTTCCCTTTCCATACTCCACGTTGTAAAAGCCTGTAAACAAACCCCCCCCCATCACCCCCATCGCCTTCTTTTTTTCTTCTTTTTTTGACTCCTCGTTTTGCTCGATTAAAGCTTTTCACCGAGGTCGGGATGAGGTAAGAAACAGTCCTAAGTAATGCAGCATGGTGTGTGTAGGCTGAAATAATGCAGTGCATTGTGGGTAAAATGACACTATTTCTTACCTTCGCTGACAAGATTCGACTATGACTCGATACTTCCGGTTGGTAGTTGGTAGTAAGTTTAGAACACGAAATCCCTGTGGTCCCCCAAACCTGAACCCTCTGGCCCCCAAACCAGACCGCTCTGGCCCCTCGCTGCGCCTTGAAATTCTGTCCATAAAACAAATTATGAACAGAACCGGTGATAAAGGTTGCCAGAATCCGGGAAAAGGTCTGACTTACTGCCGGCAATGCAAACCAAACTCCTCCTCCGCTCCAGTCAAACAGGGATCAAACAGCCCTTAGCAGAGGGCCTTGGACCCAGAGCAGCACCGAACAGGATACCACGAGGGACACGAAGGGTCGAACGTCTTCTCCAAATCCATAAAACACATGCGGACTGATTGAGTGAACTCCCATGAACCCACTAGTACCCCTGCTGAGGGTGTTCCTCCTGGATCTGGAGGTTCTCACTCCTCCCACAGAGGCTGAGGAGCGTGGACCCCCATCCCACAGTTCTGAAACGAATAAATAAATACATTTAACAAAATTAACTTTACCACCTGACTTTTAAAAGTTAATTTTATCATCTCGTAAGAACATTTAAAAAAATTGTAAATTCCAACAAGTACCATAAACAGATAATGAACTGTATGTCATGAAAACACTGTAAAAATCACTAAAATTTATTTTTTATCATGCAAAAAATAGGGGTAGCGCTAAACCCTTAGCGCACATGCTAATATGTGACCCTGTAGAAAAGCACTTGCACGTTTGCTGAGACATCTGTCGTGATAATCGGCCCTTTTTTTAAGTGTGTGCCAAGCTATCGATTTCATGATCACCGCTGATCTCTACTGTAACACGGTGGGGGAAGGCCGAGCCGCCTTGTTTTTTTTTTGTTTTCCCTGAGCATAATTAGAATGGATCTAATATCTTGTTTTATATGCACTCGCTGGCTCGGCTGTAGCACCCCCTCTGGCCGTGGAGCCACCACGAAGTTGACCCTTCACCACCGCACAGGAAATGGATGTATTTGTGGCTGTATCTCCCGCATACTTCATCCAATGTGGCTGAAAAAAAATCAGGCATGCTGAGTCTGTCATTCTGAACAGATTGATATAACCATATGCACATGCGGGCGTGGCCACATGGCCAGCGCCCCCTACATTGAGATGTGGTTTGCAGTTTCACCTACACACACGCAAATTGGTACACATGTCTATCACCTCTACACCATAAAAAAAGTCTCTTGGAGGCATCCTCTACAACGCACAGGAAGTCCGCCATTTTGAAAAAAACTCCCATTTTGCATTTTTCACTCCCCATACTTTTGCGAACTCCTCCTACGTGAATTTTCCAATCCAGCTGAAAATTGGTCTGGTTACTCTTAAAGGATTAGGGACCAAAAGCTATCAAAAACACAGCACTCACATACGTTCTGGCTGTGGCGCCACCACAATTTTGACCCTTTGCCAACACACAGGAAATTCATGTTTTTATCTCCCTCATACTTAATCCTATGTGGATGAAACTTTACAGTCATGCTGAACATCTGACTCTGCACAGATTGATATGCTGATATGTTACAGTCAGTGCACCACCTGCTGGCCGGAGGACCTGTCTTTTGTATATGTGTGTTTTGCTATACTCTTCTGCCCTGCAGACCACTGCTTGTGCCGGTACAGGTGGGAGAGAGGTCGTGGGGCGATAGGGGAGGTGGCGGCTGTGACTCCCGTGGACCGCAAGGACTGCGAGGGCCCGTCATCGCTGCTTGCAGCTTTAATTTTTTTTTGCTTTTGTAGTTGGATTTATCAGATTTTTCAATCTTCTTTCAAGTTATGATTCTGTTTAAGAGTTAAAATTTGTGTTCCTTAAAGTTTCAAGTTAAAGATGGAGTCACAGTTAAAGAGTTAAAATTTATGTAGCTTAAAGTTTTAAACCTGTAGTTTAATTTTGTTGCTATTCGAAGAACAAAGTTCGATTTATCAGATTTTTGAACTCACCATCTGCTTCATCTCAGGAAATTTTTGGTGCCTCTGCAGCAGCTTGTTAGGAGTATTTCTAAGCCCCCTTGGAGCTTAGAAATACAGAAATTATTAAAAACATGAAAATATTTTAATTATTAAAGACAAAAAATGAATGACTGCTGGTCCGATGTGAGTCAATCATGTCTTGGTAGATTCGATGTAAAGTGCAGAATTTTTTAGTTTTTTAAAGAAATTTTTTTAGACATGTAGGATAAAGACAGATTTTCCCATTTATGATGTGAGGAATTAAATTGTGTCAAGATCATGACAACCAAAAACTTACAGAATTTTTATTATGTGACTGCTGGTCCCATGGGAGCCAATCAAGGATCAAGAGTTACAGAGAAAAGTGCAGACTTTTTTTTTTAACAGAATCATGATAATACAAACACGTTATTTTTGGCAGTATTTTAATTAAAATGTGAGGAATTAAATTGTGTCAAGATTATGATTGAAGCTCATATTTAGTTGTATTTTCCTGCACATGATGCATTCAAGGACCAGCAGAATGTTGAAAGTCAATTAAAACTGCTCTTTGTTTCATAGTAATTTTGATTTCTGTATGAAATTTGGGAAACTTTTTTAAATGTTTTTTTAAAAACAGCCTTTTTCTTTTTTTCTTTGCAATTTTGCAGATCAACTAAAAACATACTGAATTGTTATTATGTGACTGCTGCTCCCATGTGTTTCAGTGAAGGCTTGATAGCTACAGAAAAAAGTGCAGAATTTTTAGGTGTTTTTTACAGAATATATTTAGCATAAATGCTTTGTTTTTGTTTTTTTTAAAAAATTAAGACACGGATAATAAAATGACTTCAAGCATTTAAGCTAATAATTTAGGCCTAAATGTGCACATGATGCATTCATCTGACTAAGCATGTGATGGGTGATTTATGCAGGTAAAATTGAGGACACTTCTGCTCACACAGCTGTTAATTGCACCAATTGGAAATGACTATTTGTTTTTATGAAACATCACTTAACTCTGGCTGCGTAAAACGGTGATAAAAAGGTCACGCTTTTATTACAGTGACAAAATGAAGGTTTCACTTCCTCCTTGGATTCCTTGAAGTGGTGCCTAATCTCTGCAATTAAACAGATTGCCGCGCAATGCCATTTAAGATAATTCCTAAATTATTTATGAAACTTCACTCGGCCCCGGCGTGACAGGAGCCATTAGAGAAGGTTCCTCTTACTGCATCAATTAACCCTAAATGGTTTCACCATTAGATTCCCGAACAAAAACACATGCTCAGCACCTCAGATGCCTTTTTAGGAATCCAGGATGGAGGTCATGGAAAAAAAATGAATAAAAAATGCATGATGCTGCCAAGGCAGCGGCTGGATCACACAGAAAATTACAGCAATTATCATGCAACATAACACAACGTCTAACACTCAGAGAGGCTTCTGTGGAGTAATTGGCACCCTGCTGATGCTCCAGACGATGACGCAGTGCAAATGTGAAGCTCAGGCATTTTCATGCTATTTAATGTTATTCATATTATTCCGAAGATTTTGGTCAATATATTTCAGGATTTGTTTCATTTGTCCAACAAAAGGTCAAGTTATGGATGTTAGGTCTGTTCTACTACATTAAGAGGTTAAAAAATTAAAAAAAAATAAATAAATAAATAAAATTAAAATTTAGCCAAAAATCATGAAAAGAAAAAAAGATGAAAGAAAATTTAAAAAAAATCAAAGATTTACAATCAATGTGTTTTTTTTAACATAAAATATTTTAAATGAAATTGAAAATCATACTAGGTTGTCAATCCTTCAAAAAAAGCTTTCTTAAATTACATTATTACATTAAAATTATTAATGTAGGGTTATGGGGAAAATAAGTTATTGAATTTTATTATATCAAAATTGTAAATTAAAAAATATGAAAAATGATACCAAAAAGTTTAAAAGTTTAAAAAAATATCAAACAAAAAAATAAATAACATTATTTAAAAAACTAACAAATCCTTCAAAAAAATGGAAAGAAAATGATTTTTTTATAACATCAACATCATACTTTTGCCAAATTCACATACAAAAAATTACATTACTTTGTAGTTAAATATATTGTGCAGCTGTTCACGCTGCAGCTAGTAGATCTTAAACATCTCTGGTAGTTGAAAATCAATTTGTTCTTCTACATAAATATATTTTAAATAAAAATGACAATTAAGTTGTCAATCCTTCAAAAAAAAACTATAAAATTTCTTTTTTTTTTTCGTTTTTTTTTACTTAGCCTAAATGAAAAAATGTTACTGTCAGGACCGATACAAGATGGTGGACACAAATGCAGCAGAGCAGGAAGTAACAGGCAAATCTCAGTGTTTAATACAGGCAAAGTTCAGTACACAGGAGTTCAGTCCGCAAGACAAAGGTATCCAAAAGGGCAAAGGCAAAAGCAGTTGTCAAAATCCAAACAAGGTCATGCACAAGTAAATACAAAAGGCACTCGAAAACTTGTAGGGAAAATCACAAGAGCGGAAAGGCTACTTGGATGGCTGTGTCATATGGATTGCTCACAAAACGAACTGGCAACAAGGGGGAAACACAAAGGATTTATACACAATAGGGCGGGAAGACAATAGGACACAGGTGAGGCACATTAGGGCGGAGCAGGTAATCAACGGGAGGGGGAGGGTGCACACATGAGGAAGGGGAAGTCAACAGACCTGAAACACAAGGGAAACAGTCAAGTACAAAATAAAACAGGAAGTAACTAATAAAACTAGAATTAATGCAAACAGAAAACAGACTAACAAAATAAAAGCCCTGGCTCAAACCCTGACAGTTACTTTACATTAAAATTAATAATGTAGGGTTATTGGGAAATTTAATAATTGATTTTTATTATATTACAATTGTAAATCAACAAAAATACGAAGTTATAAATTCACAAAAAGTAAATACAATTAAATAAATAATTCTTACTTACATCACAGTTACAAGTCACAAGTTATAGAATTATTTAAAAATATGAGAAAATTACAAATCCTTCAAAAAAACTGGAAAAAATGATTTTTTTATATTAAAATTGTGAATTAACAAAAAATACGAAAAATGACAAAATCACAACAAATTAAATAAAATAAAAAATACAAAAAATTCTTACTATTATAACTATTTATTAAAAAAATATATATATAGAGAGAAAATTATAAATCCTTTAAAAAAAATTGAAATTTTTTTTTATAACATCAACATCATACTTTTGGATCACACTTAAATTAGAAAGATTTTTTGTTACTTTTCATTAAAATTAATAATGTAGGGTTATGGGGAAATTTAATAATTGATTGTTATTATATTAAAGTTGTAAATCAACAAAAAATACTATACGTTCCCCGGTTAGTCCAGGGGATGAGGGGAAGCAACAATGTTGTTACCCAGGCCTGAGGAAGAAACAGCAGATGGAAACAGTGACTGTGAATTACATTTATTTACTTAAGTGAATAACAAAATGGTAAATCAAACACAAAAGCAAAACTGAAAAGATCAGCGCTGAATATCACACTCTTGTCCCTCTGGACGGAGCAAAGACGCATGGTGTGCGCGTCCACAAGTTGGCCCGCTGGCCCCGGCCATGTGCACACCTCCAGCTGATATAGGTGTGCTGATGAGAGCCAAGTGGACTAAGATGTGGATGATCCACTTGGTTTACTGGAAGTGCACTGGGAACCTGCACAGAAAACAAAGAGAAACACATAACAGACATACACACACAATAAATGAGTACCGGCACGTAACAATACGAAATGATACATTTACAAAAAAACTAAATAAAATAAAATAAATAAAAAGAGAAAATTACAAATCCTTCACAAAATGGGAAAAATTGTTTTTTTATATCATCATCATATTCACATTAAAAAATTACATTACTTTTTAGTTACATATATTTTGCAGCTGTCACACTGATGCCACTCATCACCACAAACAACAGCAGTTACAAAAAAATAGAGTGTGAGACTCTTAGCCAATAAATCATCATTTAAACAGTACCTGCATCCAGCTGCACTGTAAATTGGAGAGCACATGTGAAGGTGTCGCTCAGAGGACGACCTCGGAGCTTAACTAACCGCTGGCTTTTGTGTAAATCGTGGAGCCGAAAATATTTCAGAGCACAGCTGGCGAGAGAGAGAGCGGCACTGCGGCAGGCCAAATAAATTTACCCAGATGGGGCGGGGGTGAGATCAATAGTAATTGGATTCCGAATGTGCTTCGCTTTGTTTACATGGTGCAAGTTTGGGTGTGAACTTCACAAGGTGAAAAGTGGAGAGGAGCAGTGCCTGAGAGCGAAAAGCTCAACCTCCCGTTCTACTTTGATAAATCCTACAAGCAAAGCTGCACTCAGAGATCTGACTGTTCTATTAGGAACATACAGTACTATCAGGTCCTGCAGATATAATGGAGCAAGTCCATAAGGAGCCTTGTAGGTAAGAAGAAGGATCTTGAAGTTTATTCAAAATGACCCCACTGGGAGCCACTGAAGAGACACTAGAACAGGAGAGATATGATCCGTTTTGCTTACTATTATTTGTTTGTAAATATGCATGATTTTCTGCAGATTTACAATGTTAATGTAAAAAAAAAAACGAAAAAAAAAACACTTTCTCTTGTTACATTTGTGTCTTTTAACGTACGGCAAATATTTTTAGGGCCCGAGCACCAAGTGGTGCGAAGGCCCTATTGTAATTGCTGTGTTTATTAAGGCCCGAGCACCGAATGGTACGAGAGCCCTATTGAAATGCATGCGTTTATTAGGGCCCGAGCACCGAATGGTGCAAGAGCCCTATTGTAATTGCTGTGTTTATAAGGGCCCGAGCACCGAGTGGTGTGAAGGCCCTATTGTAATTGTAATGTTTATTAGGGCCCAAGCACCGAATGGTGCAAGAGCCCTATTGAAATTCATGCGTTATTATTATTTCGTATTCTTGTTCCGGCTCCGGTATCGCGATTTTGCCCCCCTGAACGTGATCAAAAACTCTCCAAACTTGGCACAAAATTGTCCCCCGACGAAAATCGCAATTTGACACTGTCGCCATTGGCGGGCGTGACCACATGCCTCTGCAGCGCCCCCGAACATGTGAAAACATTCACAGCAAGTGCTACAGACTTCAGACTCGGTACACTGATGTATCGCCTCGTGACAAGAAAAAAAGCCTCTTGGACGAAAATTCCACGATGTACAGGAAGTTTTTGAAAAAACCACGCCTTTTTCCAACTTTTTTGCAGTTTTCACTCCCCGCACTTTTACGAACTCCTCCTAGAGGATTTCTCCAATCCACCTGAAACTTGCTCTGCTTACTCTTAAGGCATTAGGGACCAAAAGTTATCAAAAATGCAGCACTTCGTCACACGGTCTGGCCGTGGTGCCGCCACAAAGTTGACCCTTCGCCAACGCACAGGAAATATATGTCTTTTTGGCTGTATCTCCCACATACTTCATCTTATGTGGATGAAACTTTACAGTCTTGCTGAACATTGGATGCTGCACAGATTGACATGCTGACATGCTACAGTCACTGCGCCACCTGCTGGCCAGTGTACCTCTTTTGTGTACATGTGTGTTTTGCTGTACTCTTCTGCCCTGCGGACCACAGCTCGTGCTGGTACAGCTGGGAGAGAGGTCGTGGGACGATAGGAGAGGTGGTGGCTGCTGCTCCCGCGGACCGCAAGGGCTGTGAGGGCCCGTCATCGCTGCTTGCAGCTTTAATTAGGGCCCGAGCACCGAGTGGTGCGAAGGCCCTGTTGTAATTGTAATTAGGGCCCGAGCACCGAGTGGTGCGAAGGCCCTATTGTAATTGCTGTGTTAATTAGGGCCCGAGCACCGAGTGGTGCGAAGGCCCTATTGTAATTGCTGTGTTTATTAGGGCCCGAGCACCGAATGGTGCAAGAGCCCTATTGAAACCCTTAGGATTATTATTTTTAGGGCCCGAGCACCGAATGGTGCAAGAGCCCTATTGAAACCCTTAGGATTATTATTTTTTTTTTTTTTTTTTTTTTTTTTTTTTTTTTTTCCCCCTCCGAGATCGCATTTTTGGAGGCCTTAACATGCCCAAAAACTCACCAAACTTGGTAGAAAAATTCATTCGCCCGAAAAATTTTGAAATTTGCTGACTTTTGAAATGCACATATAAAAATGGCTCTATAGCGCCCCCAACGCGTAGCCCCTCTGGCCGGTTTGACACAGGATTATGAAAATTGGCACACATATGTATCACCTCAAGACGCACAAAAAAGTCTCTTGGACCCCCCCTCCAAACCCAACAGGAAGTCCGCCATTTGAAGGTTTGTGGCCATTTTTGGCGATGTGTGACCCTGCTGCCAAACTTTTCACGCCTCGCATACGTCATCAGATTGAGCTGAAATTCGCCGTGTCCACTCAGGACACCATAGGGAATAGACGCATTCCAAAACTCTTACAAAAGTCTGACGGTGTGGCCGGGGCGTGGCCTCAAAGTTTGACCATTTCTGAGGACACAGAAAGTCTCTATAACTTCTTCGTTTTCTGTCCGATCTGTACGAAATGTCACATGTATGATCAGAGTCTGACCCTAAACACATCTATACAACAATATTGAGGCTTTGACAGAGCGCCACCTACTGGCTACACAAAATGTTGTGTTTTCATAGGTTTTTCTGCTTGCCCCTGTGGCCTGTTTTGAGTAGGGTCATGAAAATTGGCACACGTGTGTATCACCCCAAGATGCACAAAAAAGTCTCTTGGACCCCCCCTCCAAACCCAACAGGAAGTCCGCCATTTTGAAATTTCTGTTAATTTTTGGCGATTTGTGACCCTGCTGCAAAACTTTTCACGCCTCGCATACTTCATCCAATCAAGCTGAAAATCACTGTGTCCACTCAGGACACCATAGGGAATAGACGCATTCCAAAACTCTTACAAAAGTCTTACGGTGTGGTGGGGGCGTGGCCTCAAAGTAGACCATTCGCCATTACAAATGAACTCCCTGTATTTTTTGCCCTAACGCGTAGCCCCGCTGGCCAGTTTGACACAGGATCATGAAAATAAGCACACATGTGTATCACCCCAAGACGCACAAAAAAGTCTCTTGGACCCCCCCTCCAAACCCAACAGGAAGTCCGCCATTTTGACTTTTGTGGCCATTTTTTGCCTATTTGTGACCCTGCTTCAAAACTTTTCACGGCTCACATACTTCATCCAAATGAGCTAAAACTCACTGTGTCCACTCAGGACACCATAGGGAATAGACGCATTCCACAACTCTTACAAAAGTCTGACGGTGTGGCGGGGGTGTGGCCTCAAAGTTGACCGTTCGCCATTACAAAGGAACTCGCTGTGTTTTATGCAGTACTACCCATATACTTTATGCAATGTGGACAAAATGTTACAGTACTGCCATGGACCCGGGTCTGAACAGATATATATGCTAATAGGATGATTCGGTCATAGCGCCACCTACTGGTAGCAGGAAAGTTTGGTTGTAAACATGTTTTTGTTGTATATCTGTGGAAATGAGAGGAGGAGAGCATAGCACAGGACAGTATAGGAGACGAGAGCATAGGAGAGAAGACTGCGATGACCCTGCGGATCGCAAGGTGCGCGAGGGCCCGCAATGCTGCTTGCAGCTTTAATTTTTTTTTTTTTTTTTTTTTTTCCCCCTCCGAGATCGCATTTTTGGAGGCCTTAACATGCCCAAAAACTCACCAAACTTGGTAGAAAAATTCATTCGCCCGAAAAATTTTGAAATTTGCTGACTTTTGAAATGCACATATAAAAATGGCTCTATAGCGCCCCCAACGCGTAGCCCCTCTGGCCGGTTTGACACAGGATTATGAAAATTGGCACACATATGTATCACCTCAAGACGCACAAAAAAGTCTGTTGGACCCCCCCTCCAAACCCAACAGGAAGTCCGCCATTTGAAGGTTTGTGGCCATTTTTGGCGATGTGTGACCCTGCTGCCAAACTTTTCACGCCTCGCATACTTCAACGGATTGAGCTGAAATTCGCCGTGTCCACTCAGGACACCATAGGGAATAGACGCATTCCAAAACTCTTACAAAAGTCTGACGGTGTGGCCGGGGCGTGGCCTCAAAGTTTGACCATTTCTGAGGACACAGAAAGTCTCTATAACTTCTTCGTTTTCTGTCCGATCTGTACGAAATGTCACATGTATGATCAGAGTCTGACCCTAAACACATCTATACAACAATATTGAGGCTTTGACAGAGCGCCACCTACTGGCTACACAAAATGTTGTGTTTTCATAGGTTTTTCTGCCTGCCCCCCTGGCCTGTTTTGAGTAGGGTCATGAAAATTGGCACACATGTGTATCACCCCAAGATGCACAAAAAAGTCTCTTGGACCCCCCCTCCAAACCCAACAGGAAGTCCGCCATTTTGAAATTTCTGTTAATTTTTGGCGATTTGTGACCCTCCTGCAAAACTTTTCACGCCTCGCATACTTCATCCAAATGAGCTAAAACTCACTGTGTCCACTCAGGACACCATAGGGAATAGACGCATTCAAAAACTCTTACAAAAGTCTGACGGTGTGGCGGGGGCGTGGCCTCAAAGTTGACCATTCGCCATTACAAAGGAACTCACTGTATTTATTGCCCTAATGCGTAGCCCCGCTGGCCAGTTTGACACAGGATCATGAGAATTAGCACACATGTGTATCACCCCAAGACGCACAAAAAAGTCTCTTGGACCCCCCCTCCAAACCCAACAGGAAGTCCACCATTTTGACTTTTTTTTTGTAATTTTTACCGTTTTCTGACCCTGCTATAAAACTTTTCATGCCTCGCATACTTCATGCAATTCAGCTGAAATTCACTGTGTCCACTCAGGACACCATAGGGAATAGACGCATTCCAAAACTCTTTCAAAAGTATTACCGTGTGGTGGGGGAGTGGCCTCAAAGTTGACCATTCGCCATTACAAAGGAACTCGCTGTGTTTTATGCAGTACTACCCATATACTTTATGCAATGTGGACAAAGTCTTACAGTACTGCCATGGAGCAGAGTCTAAACAGATATATATGCTAATAGGATGATACGGTCATAGCGCCACCTACTGGTAGCAGGAAAGTTTGGTTGTAAACATGTGTTTGTTGTATATCTGTGGAAATGAGAGGAGGAGAGAATAGCACAGGAGAGCATAGGAGACGAGAGCATAGGAGAGAAGACTGCGATGACCCCGCGGATCGCAAGGTGCGCGAGGGCCCGCAATGCTGCTTGCAGCTTTAATTTTTTTTTTTTTTCTTTCCCCCCCTTAGATCGCATTTTTGGGGGCCTTAACATGCCCAAAAACTCACCAAACTTGGTAGAAAAATTCATTCGCCCGAAAAATTTTGAAATTTGCTGACTTTTGAAATGCACATATAAAAATGGCTCTATAGCGCCCCCAACGCGTAGCCCCTCTGGCCGGTTTGACACAGAATTATGAAAATTGGCACACATATGTATCACCTCAAGACGCACAAAAAAGTCTCTTGGACCCCCCCTCCAAACCCAACAGGAAGTCCGCCATTTGAAGGTTTGTGGCCATTTTTGGTGATGTGTGACCCTGCTGCCAAACTTTTCACGCCTCGCATACTTCAACGGATTGAGCTGAAATTCGCCGTGTCCACTCAGGACACCATAGGGAATAGACGCATTCCAAAACTCTTACAAAAGTCTGACGGTGTGGCCGGGGCGTGGCCTCAAAGTTTGACCATTTCTGAGGACACAGAAAGTCTCTATAACTTCTTCGTTTTCTGTCCGATCTGTACGAAATGTCACATGTATGATCAGAGTCTGACCCTAAACACATCTATACAACAATATTGAGGCTTTGACAGAGCGCCACCTACTGGCTACACAAAATGTTGTGTTTTCATAGGTTTTTCTGCCTGCCCCCCTGGCCTGTTTTGAGTAGGGTCATGAAAATTGGTACACATGTGTATCACCCCAAGATGCACAAAAAAGTCTCTTGGACCCCCCCTCCAAACCCAACAGGAAGTCCGCAATTTTGAAATTTCTGTTAATTTTTGGCGATTTGTGACCCTGCTGCAAAACTTTTCACGCCTCGCATACTTCATTCAAATGAGCTAAAACTCACTGTGTCCACTCAGGACACCATAGGGAATAGACGCATTCCAAAACTCTTACAAAAGTCTGACGGTGTGGCGGGGGCGTGGCCTCAAAGTTGACCATTCGCCATTACAAAGGAACTCACTGTATTTATTGCCCTAATGCGTAGCCCCGCTGGCCAGTTTGACACAGGATCATGAGAATTAGCACACATGTGTATCACCCCAAGACGCACAAAAAAGTCTCTTGGACCCCCCCTCCAAACCCAACAGGAAGTCTGCCATTTTGAAATTTCTGTTAATTTTTGGCGATTTGTGACCCTGCTGCAAAACTTTTCACGCCTCGCATACTTCATCCAATCAAGTTGAAAATCACTGTGTCCACTCAGGACACCATAGGGAATAGACGCATTCCAAAACTCTTACAAAAGTCTGAAGGTGTGGTGGGGGCGTGGCCTCAAAGTTGACCATTCGCCATTACAAATGAACTCCCTGTATTTTTTGCCCTAACGCGTAGCCCCGCTGGCCAGTTTGACACAGGATCATGAAAATTAGCACACATGTGTATCACCCCAAGACGCACAAAAAAGTCTCTTGGACCCCCCCCCTCCACACCCAACAGGAAGTCCGCCATTTTGACTTTTGTGGCCATTTTGTGCTTATTTGTGACCCTGCTACAAAACTTTTCACGCCTCGCATACTTCATCCAATTGAGCTGAAATTCACTGTGTCCACTCAGGACACCATAGGGAATAGACGCATTCCAAAACTCTTTCAAAAGCATTACCGTGTGGCGGGGGCGTGGCCTCAAAGTTGACCAGTCGCCATTACAAAGAAACTCGCTCTATTTTATGCAGTACTACCCATATACTTCATGCAATGTGGACAAAATCTTACAGTACTGCTGTGGACCCGAGTCTGAACAGATGTATATGCTAATACGATGACATGGTCATAGCGCCACCTACTGGCAGTAGGAAATTTGTGTTTTACGCATGTTTTTGTTCTACGTCTCTGGAAATGAGAAGACAGGAGAGCATAGGACAGGAGAGTATAGGAGAGGAAACTGCGATGGCCCCGCGGATCGCAAGGTGCGCGAGGGCCCACAATGCTGCTTGCAGCTTTAATTATTATTAGGGCCCGAGCACCGAGTGGTGCGAAGGCCCTATTGTAATTGCTGTGTTTATTATTATTATTAGGGCCCAAGCACCGAGTGGTGCGAAGGCCCTATTGTAATTGCTGTGTTTATTATTATTAGGGCCCGAGCACCGAGTGGTGCGAAGGCCCTATTGTAATTGCTGTGTTTATTATTATTATTAGGGCCCAAGCACCGAGTGGTGCGAAGGCCCTATTGTAATTGCTGTGTTTATTATTAGGGCCCGAGCACCGAGTGGTGCGAAGGCCCTATTGTAATTGCTGTGTTTATTATTATTAGGGCCCGAGCACCGAGTGGTGCGAAGGCCCTATTGTAATTGCTGTGTTTATTATTATTAGGGCCCGAGCACCGAGTGGTGCGAAGGCCCTATTGTAATTGCTGTGTTTATTAGGGCCCGAGCACCGAATGGTGCAAGAGCCCTATTGAAACCCTTAGGATTATTATTAGGGCCCGAGCACCGAATGGTGCAAGAGCCCTATTGAAACCCTTAGGATTATTATTTTTAGGGCCCGAGCACCGAATGGTGCAAGAGCCCTATTGAAACCCTTAGGATTATTATTAGGGCCCGAGCACCGAATGGTGCAAGAGCCCTATTGAAACCCTTAGGATTATTATTAGGGCCCGAGCACCGAATGGTGCAAGAGCCCTATTGAAACCCTTAGGATTATTATTAGGGCCCGAGCACCGAATGGTGCAAGAGCCCTATTGAAACCCTTAGGATTATTATTTTTTTTTTTTTTTTTTTTTTTTTTTCCCCCTCCGAGAACGCATTTTTGGAGGCCTTAACATGCCCAAAAACTCACCAAACTTGGTAGAAAAATTCATTCGCCCGAAAAATTTTGAAATTTGCTGACTTTTGAAATGCACATATAAAAATGGCTCTATAGCGCCCCCAACGCGTAGCCCCTCTGGCCGGTTTGACACAGGATTATGAAAATTGGCACACATATGTATCACCTCAAGACGCACAAAAAAGTCTCTTGGACCCCCCCTCCAAACCCAACAGGAAGTCCGCCATTTGAAGGTTTGTGGCCATTTTTGGCGATGTGTGACCCTGCTGCCAAACTTTTCACGCCTCGCATACTTCAACGGATTGAGCTGAAATTCGCCGTGTCCACTCAGGACACCATAGGGAATAGACGCATTCCAAAACTCTTACAAAGTCTTACGGTGTGGCCGGGGCGTGGCCTCAAAGTTTGACCATTTCTGAGGACACAGAAAGTCTCTATAACTTCTTCGTTTTCTGTCCGATCTGTACGAAATGTCACATGTATGATCAGAGTCTGACCCGAAACACATCTATACAACAATATTGAGGCTTTGACAGAGCGCCACCTACTGGCTACACAAAATGTTGTGTTTTCATAGGTTTTTCTGCCTGCCCCCCTGGCCTGTTTTGAGTAGGGTCATGAAAATTGGTACACATGTGTATCACCCCAAGATGCACAAAAAAGTCTCTTGGACCCCCCCTCCAAACCCAACAGGAAGTCCGCAATTTTGAAATTTCTGTTAATTTTTGGCGATTTGTGACCCTCCTACAAAACTTTTCACGCCTCGCATACTTCCTCCAAATGAGCTAAAACTCACTGTGTCCACTCAGGACACCATAGGGAATAGACGCATTCAAAAACTCTTACAAAAGTCTGACGGTGTTGCGGGGGCGTGGCCTCAAACTTGACCATTCGCCATTACAAAGGAACTCACTGTATTTATTGCCCTAATGCGTAGCCCCGCTGGCCAGTTTGACACAGGATCATGAGAATTAGCACACATGTGTATCACCCCAAGACGCACAAAAAACTCTCTTGGACCCCCCCTCCAAACCCAACAGGAAGTCCACCATTTGACTTTTGTGGCCATTTTTTGCCTATTTGTGACCCTGCTTCAAAACTTTTCACGCCTCACATACTTCATGCAATTGAGCTGAAATTCACTGTGTCCACTCAGGACCCATAGGGAATAGACCGCATTCCAAAACTCTTTCAAAGTATTACCGTGTGGCGGGGAGTGGCCTCAAAGTTGACCATTCGC